>NC_056729.1:406281379-406581379 GCF_019279795.1 Protopterus annectens | reverse complement strand
ACTCACATACATATATTAAAATTGATGCCAGGCAATCCATACAACCTGTACCTATCCATGTATTGGCTGCATAGTGCTTGCATTAGACAGAGTCAGTCCTGAACTACAGTTCTGTCAACTGCTTCATTCACAAGGTTAGTCCCTAGCCTACACACTACTTTTAAGGATTACTATAATATGGTATTGTATGTATGGATCTCTGCATTTATGCAACAAAAGATAGTGGGCTATTTGGACATAGGTAACATCCACATTGAACTACAGTTACCCAGTCCATTAGTATGTGTACCTTAATATTCACTAGGCCTCATGGTTGGAATATGCACTACATCAGTCAATAGATATGTTAAACAGTGGGATCACATGACATTTGGACTACTGTGTATCCCAGCAGAACATGTGCTATTGTTCCCCCCCACACAACACCGGGCTGGAAACTGGACACCGTAAAACTTCACTGCCAATCATGAGTGGACAGATGATCTGCTGTGGTGTCCCCTAACCAGGAAAAAAGCCAAAAGAAGAAGATGAAGAAGAAGAAGAACAGTAGGTCATCAATGGTATATCAGCAGTCCAGGCAATCTTAGGGCACTAACATAAAAATCGTTCACGGATTGTAAGTTTCACAGCCATGGCATATGCACTAAGTGTCGTGATCTATAGGGTGTAAGACTAGATAGGCAGACATTCTAATTTCACTGCAGGCCACTTGGTGTGTGTGTGTTTGTGTGTGTGTGTATCCGCCTGCCAAACAACTGAGAATCACTCACTAACTATCCAACTGCAATGGTTATGCACTTTTTGGCCCTGTAAGTTGCTGCTGGCTTCCAAACTGCCCTCTTCTACAAGGCAGGATGATGTAATCTTCCTGAAGATTACCAGCTGCCATTGTAGCATCTGACTTAAGCTGTGGTGCACATGATAAGTATTATGATCTATAGTGTATAAGACCTAGATCGGTAAGGATTCTAATCTCACTGCAGGCCACCTGGTGCATGTGTATAGGTCCATATGGCATAAGTATGATTACCTCAGTAACTTAGAAAGAGAGAGGGTTTTGCAGAATTTTATTTGTAGCAGGTGATGTGGCCCTCCACATGCCTGACCACAACTAAGCCTGCTGATGTCATCAAGCATAATATGCCCTAAACTGATAGTACTGTCAGAAATGAGGTGTGTTGCCTGCATCACGTACTGTGATCTGTAGTGTGTGCCATTACATATGTAAGTGTTCTAATCTACATACAGCCAACTTGCACTTTGTGTCTGCCATGCCATGTCCTGTAAGCAGTAATTGGAAGTGGTGCTATCCTCAATGTAGCCATGTTTGTGTGTGTGCCTGTTAGAGCAATTTATATCAGCTTATGGAACCGTAGGTTGTTTGAACTTCACTAGCATAATGGCCATACAGCTATCACAATCATAGACAACTGTATACCCTTATTTACATGATCAACCTATATTGCCCCAGTCCAAGAGGGACACAGGCAGAAGCCCTGTGTTGAAATGATGGTTGCCCATTCAGTCATACAGATGGCATGCGCTGAGATGCACTAAGGTGCTCTGCTTGCCATTAGCCAGGGTTCTTTTTCAAAGGTGGGTTAAAGTCTGCTAGACAAATCCCACCCACCAGCATGTATTAATTATGTCACATACTAGGTTAATGTCCTTAGACTGATTAATCCATGTACTATGCCACCTACAGATATGCATCATTTACAATCAAGCACAGTCACACATTGTTCCATATGCAGGGCAGAGATCATCTCTGAGTAGTCTCTATGCCACAGGCTACAGTGACACTAATTTCAGATGATCCCCATTGAATACACGTTGAAGACTTGAAGTTCCCTTGTGAGGGACCATACTGCTGTGTGCAAGTGCCAGTACTGCTTGGAAAGGTCCATTACCAAATGGCCATTGCACTCAGATATTGGCGTGCTGAGGGAAGAATACATGGAGGTTAAGAGTATGTCAGTTATGGGTGACTGTGCCCTCAGCTATGACATATGATTCCTGTCATACCACTGGAGAGACATAGCAATCGCGGGCACACTAGATGTAAACCTGTGGCCAAGTCTGTGTGCCCAGATCTTTCACCCTGAGAAGTACATCACATTTTGTGACTGATGTGCTACTTGCCAGGTACATAGGTGTTAGTGATGGAAATGGTACTACATATATATTTGCATGGAGTTTATGGCCATTGCTATGTCAACAGGCATTTGTTCAGCAATACCTCTTGTAGGATATTGACATAACTCAGACTTCATGAGTGCTCACAGTTTGCTGGCATCAGCCAACATTGTTAGCCATAGTCACTATTCACTTGTATCATGGTTAAATATATTCCAAGCAGTAGAGGACCCATGACTGAGCCTATTGAACACTGCTGCTTGCAGATCAGCTATTGTAGGTAGATGTCCCTATGTTGAGTATGTATGCCATCAAAGGGCCACTAAGAGACCCCCTACAATGATAGTACCTTGGATGCCTAACTTGGTGCTTTGTAAATGATGAATGAGTGGGGGATATAGTCAGATGGCTTGGCTCAGTCCAGGGGTAATACACCCTGATGTCCCCTCACCCAGGTCCTTGGTGACTGCCTCAGAAATGTCCAACATGTTTAACAATCATAATCCCCCTGTCAGACATCCAAAATGTGTACAGTCAACTGTGTGTATATAACATATATGTGTGCTGACCAGCTCCATGATGATTGTCCCTATGGCCATACAGATATGGATACTCAACAAAGAGGTCTATTGTTCTGGTGGTCAGTGCATGCATCAGTTCTGTGCAAGGGTATAACAGTTGCCATTGTCCAGCCAGTTGGGGTCCAGCCAGTAGTTTCAGTATGATTGCAAGGTGATCCCAATGGTGTTAATAATCCATGACAGATCCCATGTAGTATACAGCCTGGGATGTTAGTATGTCCAATAGATACTGTTTATCCTCCATAAAGAGGCCATTTAGGACCTGCTCTGTAGATATGGAAGTTATGGGACAAGTTGTAGGAATGTCATGTGTCACATGTGGTGGGGACAGGGGAGTGAAGTTGATACAGAACATGTGGGACTAGAGGTTAGCTATGAGTACAGACCCATTCTATGTGGCATCATTATGTATGAGTTCATCAACAATCTGGGCCTGTCCTTTGAGGTTACACATGTAACTACATTGTGCGTTTAGGTTCTACTTTGTGTGGGTGGCTACTTTTTTCACTTACTGTGCCTAAACAACATTACAACAACACTATGCAGTTGTTTTAGCTGAGGAGATTGTGTCTCCATTTCAGGGGGGCACCCTCACCCCAATTGTCACACAGTAATGTCCACCTCATATTGTACAGCCTGATAATGGCAGTTGTCCACTATGTAGGTTTGCTGTGCCATGAGGAGCCTGTGTTCCTGTCAGGGACGGCCGAGTTCATGCAATTGTAATGCTGCTGGAATAATGTATGGGTGTACAGCTCTGCATACTTGCCTGTCCCATCAGAGGGGGGAGGTGAAGTCAAGCTATGTAAACCATCCCACATGAGGTAATAAATGGGTTTGTTGAAATATATGTCTGCATTGTCTGTAAGGGGGGCTTAGTGTTGGTAGTTTTAATGACACTGATCTGTGGTCAGATCCCACCAGGGAGGACCCCACATTACTGGTGCTGCAGTGTTCACCCATATTGGTAAACACATGATGCAATACGTTGGTTCCCCTTGGGGGGGTGGTCACTGCACTGCTCCAGGGCATTGTAGTCAAGGACATAGACTAAACTTTGGGCAAATGAGTTGCAGCATGACTAAGCAATACAGTTGGTGGTCACTTAATGCCACCACACAGCATGGTGTAATGACATATCTTGATAGACACACACACATATAAATACATATAATGCATGTCTGGATTCATGGAGCTGCTCCTTTAGCTGGCTATTGCTTGATTAAGTGCCCTTCCAGTACTGAATGGCACTTGCAGTGTCTCTGGGAAGTTACAGTGTTTCACAAAATCTGGATGTGTATCTATCCTTAATGAATATGTATACACCACCTGCATTACCTTGAACACTGGCATTTTGAGGTGTGAAGATGTGGATAAACATGTAGTCTGATATGGCTGTGGTGCTGTCCACAGCCTTGAACCAGATGTCCTTGACTGCACATATGTCTGCATAATCCAGGTGGGGACACATTCCACAGAGTGGGGTTAAGTGTTGCTATACCTACCGTGTAGCAGCATAACCATGATGTTGTATAACAATGGTGTTCTCATTTCCAACTTTTCCCTGAACAGTGCATCTAAGATGCATTGTGGGGGTGTCAGTAGCCTTGGCCAGTACTCCAAAACTAACCATCACTGATGAAGTATTGATGCCTGTTGAGCAAGGTATCCCAGGCAGACATGTAGTAGATACCCACACAATGACACCACATGCTAAGACAATTATTGACTTCCGTCAATTTCTGTGTGCATGGAGCCATCATCCTAGGTGAGGGTCAACTTCAGCTGAAAGCTATGTGTATACCCACTACAGACACAGACTGGCTAAGCACATTCATGTGTCTGCATACAGGCTGGTGATGTATGTCCCTAGTCATACACACCTGTAGGAACTATGATGTCAACATTATGTTAACTGATATTCCTTGGTTTGTGGCAATGTGTGATAAGGCCTATTGTGTCAACCCACAGATAGCTATCTGTGATCTTTCCCATATGTAGCCACTTGACATAGACATCAATGTGTCCCATGATGTAATCACCTCTAATTAAGAGGTGTGATTTTGTGTTTTGCCTTGGGTGTTTGACTGCTGAGAGAGTGGTGCATGTAGTAGTATGTGTACTGTACACTGCATAGGCAGGATTTCCTGAGGTGTCTGTTTGGCAATGTGTCTGCTAAGGAACTGCACACATGCAGGTTTGTATGATGTGGGTGTAGGTGGGGCAGGATGTGAGCTGTGCATGTTGGCATAATGCTCATTGCCGTATGTAATGACTGCTGTTGGAGATACCATGGCAGCAAGGTTGGAAATGCAGTCACATCTGCCACATGTTGTGTTTGTGTGTCATAGGAGTAGAGGGGTGGGGATACTTTCCAAATTTCATCAGCAGATCCTGCAAAGTTAGGGTCATGCTGCCACACCCTTGAGGTTGATAGCCTGATATACAGCGTTTGTAGGCACAGCTAGCAGTGAAGATGTGGATGCCCATGCATGCATAGAGGACTTGTTCAACTTTGCTGACATTACATTGGCCTTGCAAGCATACAATGCCTGTCAAGCAACTAGACAGCACACTGGTTGTTGTGTGACATGATACCGGAACACAGACGTGTGTGTCGGGTAAATAACTGTACAGTATGACATGCCTGGGACATGTGGCAGGTGGACACACATTGGCCAAATGTGGCCAGTCCACTGCAGTAGGCCTCATAGCCATGTAATGCAGATATCCACCAGTAATGTGTTGAAGGGCAGGATGCATAACTAGCTGTAAAATTGTCACTTAAGATGGCTCAACACCAGTGTGCTGATTGTTTCAGCAATACTTGACATCTATTTCACTGGACGTTACACATTATGTTGTGGCACTACAGCAAATGAGAGATTTGAGGGCCAAAGTGAAGAAGGGTTCCATGTGAACAGCAGTTGAAAATGGGTCAGATGGCCCTGAGTGATAGGCGAGCACCATTCTGAAGGGACAGATGATGGCCTCTGTTGTCCTCAGCCAATTGAAAGGGAGTCAGTTTCAGATCCCCAAATCTGGAGCTGTGGAGACAAGCACCTCATGGAGTCCAGTGCAGTGACATAAACATTCCTGGAGAAGCTGGCGGGGGAGCCTGGGAGAGTTCTCGTTTTTTTTCTAAAGGACAGGGTGCCCTGGAATGGGTTCAACCTGAGAGAGGGGCGCACGCCTGTAAAGCATTGTGGGTCTGGTGGCGTCAGTTGAGCTCTCACCGACCCTTGAAAATCTGGTGGAGAGGGTGTACATTTCACACCAGGCCATACCCATATCTGCAGCAGGTCTCCAAGATGAACAGCCTCTGACATGTTAGAATAATGTAGGTAAGGGATAAGGATTGGCTCTAAGGGTTGGGTAGGTCAGGCTCGAGTATGAAGTGGGGCTGGGCATACACCGCAGTTGGATGAGGCATCTCCTCTCACCACAGCCCCCCTCTTGTAGGGGCTAGGGGATGGCGGTGGTGAGTCTGGATGCATGCTGGACCCTTCCTGTGGATTTCCTCAGCTCTGGTGGGCACTGATCCAGACCAGCATCCCACATCATCCTGCAGCTAGCAGCTGACTTAGAACTGGTGCAGACTGGGGAATCCAACTGTTTAATTAAAAAAAGCATTGCAAAGGCCTGAGATGGGTGTTGACATGATATGATTTCTGCCCAGGGCTTTGAATGTCAAAGTGAAGAAATTCAATGCAGCATGGGTAAACAGCAGGAGTAACTATGACTATCTTAAGTAGCCAAATGCCTCAACATCTAATTAGTTATGTACATGAATGGATGAACAAGATTCCCACATCCCTACTTACTATCTACCAAAACCACAGCCAAGGGAATGGGCTTGGCAGAATCAGCAGGGAAAGAAGACCCTGTTGAGCTAGTCTGTCCCCTTTTGTCAGTTCCCTAGTGATGTACCACCAACCCTGGAACAGAAGGCATAAGACATGCAAAAGCCAACTTTGTGCCCAGGTTTCCAATCAAGCCATCTACATGGAAAATGGTATGTGAAACCTATAGAGCTTTTCATGATGTGGGATAGCTATGTGCATGAACAAACAGACTGTGTTCTGCTTGTCATCATGGGCTTCATAGTAATATTTTTCATATTGTGACAGAAAACAGAAAGCATGGTATCCTATGTGAGAGTGGTGTCGGTGAGACCAGTAGCAGTTGTTGCCAGGCACCAGTAATTTTGTGGACTGCCATGCTTAACCCAGTCTTTACAATGTCCTTGTGTCCTTCCAGTACATACCACTTGGGTAGTGTCCAACAGCAGAATACCTGTGTAAAACCCCGACCTTATCTTCACAGGGTATTCATATTACACTTCCCTAACGTGTTTGTCTGTACTCTGTACAGACACCTTGGATGACTCTGTTCTTGGAACATGTTGCAAGAAACTGCAATACTTAGTTGCACAAAGGGCAACTAGCATGTAGTGCCAAGCAGTGTCCCCAGATCTCTGAGTCATGTGACATGAAATGCCATGAAAGGAGTTAGCATGAATATGAGCAGTAACACTGTCATACACCTAATGACACTGGATCACACACTGTTATGTTCTAGGCCAAATCATGCCTACTGACTCTAACTGGTGGACCCCATTGAATGTTACACTATACAGTCAATGACGGGAATATTACTCACTCTATTTACCATGACCTGACAAGGTGTTTGATAATATTAGGCCAGCAGGCCTTACTGGAAACTGTGCAGGTTATCTACAGAGTGTTATGACAGTGGATAGGCAAGTGTCTGACAGTCATAATCTGGGAAGATACCATTGGGAGATCAATGCTGCAATGATGCCAGTCACTAGTGGATTTCCCCTGATAACATTAATGGTGTACCCCTTCTAGCCATTAACTTTCTGCAGTCACAGCCACTGTCAGTGCCCTCTGACTGACTACATTAGCAGGTGATTGCATATCAGGAGCTGTCACTGAATCCCACACAGAGCCAACAGTTATCCGGGATGGCCTAAAACACATGTTCAGTCATTGTCTGAGCCACTGAAAAATACTAAATGCAAAGACCACAATGGCTGACAGTATTCAATGCTTGATCACACATGTCATATTTCACAGTGTGTAAACATACTACATATGTGAATACAACTACGATACTAGTGATAGTCAGCTATTCCCATGTGTGCCATGACAGATACTGCTGTATGATCATACACCCAACGCTGGAGTCTATTGTAGTGTGTCACCTAGGGGCAACCCCCTGGATAATATGTCAAAACAACAGTGCCAAACAAATAGCAGTATGCCATTACAACCACTATAAAGAGACAGTCCCATGATGTGCCACATTGACAACAAACATTCCATGATGTATTGTCCATCCTCTGTAGGTGTAACAAATCTGGAGATCAATGACATGTCATTATCACAATTCTAAGAAAGGCTTAATGCTGTAATTCTTATTCCCTGTAAGTATTTCACACATCTGCATCCTGTTTTAAACAAAAAGGTTACATACCTACTGGAATGCAAAACTCCTCTGTTCATATGTGGTGATATTTAAGTTTTTGCAAATCCATGTTCTGTGTGCAGAAAGTCTCATACAGAATGGTTACCCAGGCTGAACAAGGAGAAAATTACAGTCAGCTGCCTGTTGGGGGCCAGGATCTGCCACATAACACATGCACTCAGGTCACTCCACAACAAGTACAAATATGAATATGTCATTGTCCATGTTGGAGTGAAAGACTTGAGACATACCTCCCTGGACTTCATAAAAAGAGACATGGAAGAGCTCTCGGATCATGTGGCCCAGGCAGGGATGACCCTAGCCCTGCCTTCGCCCAGAATGATACCACAGTGTAAGCACAAAATTATTGAATTCAACAATTGGCTAAGCTTCTGGTGTCATTCAAAGGGGATCTAGTATCTGTCTGCCTGGGACGACATGGTCGACAGACCACAATGCTTTGTCAGAGATGGTCTGCACCTGTTGCCCCTGGGATTCAGATTACTGGCTAAGGCTCTTGCCACCCCTATAGTGCCTTTTTTAGGCAAAGTTCAAAGGGCAAAACTACCACCATAACAGATACAAACATGCAAAATCTGAAGGTAATGCTACTGAATGCTAGAAGCCTAAACCTCAAATTGGATTGCATTGCATAAGTGGAAATTCCTTAAGATTCCAAGAGCTGAACTGCACTTCTGAAATGCTTATAATTGTGCTATACAGTGGATCTACTATATTTTGCATTGTTATAAAGCTTTTTTATTGTTTCACTGCATTTATGTACTGTTTTATACTGTTTTAACATTACTTAACTGTAAACTGCTTTTTCATACTGAGAGTTGTATTTTCTGTTTGTGAGTGCTCTATCCGAGCTTTTCTGTGCATGTTTGTCTGTTTACAGTTAAAAGCATTCTCGAGTCTGCTCCTTGATCTGTTTAAAACTTTCATTTAGTGGCTACAGCTAGGAACTGTAATAGTGTGCATTACTATAATTGCATTTTTTATTTAAATTACTAAATTGTAAACTGCTTTTTCATACTGAGGCTTGTATTTTCTCTTTGTGGGTGTTCTTTCTATGCTTTTAAAGTGAGGTTTCTGTGTTCTGCTCAGGTGGCATAATCTTGATAGAGGCCTGTTGTCTAGGCTGGTAGTTTTGTTTGAGTTTCCTGTGTTTCTGGCAGCCATTTTCTGCCGATTGTCTTCATTATTATTGAGAGTAACAAGGCCTCCTGACCTTCTGTAGTACGAGTGATTGGGTAATAGCAGGGGCTGAGTAGTAATCTGATCTTCCAACTCTTCCATTCTTACTGCTATATAAACACTGTGTCTTATAAAGGTTCTGCTTGTATTGTCAGGCTCTGGATTGCATTGCATAAGTGGAAATTCCTTAAGATTCCAAGAGCAGGATTAGTTATTTCTTACACTTATTTCACTGAACTGCACTTCTGAAATGCTTATAATTGTGCTATACAGTTGATCTACTATATTTGCACTGTTATAAAGCTTTTTATTGTTTCACTGCATTTATGTACTGTTTTATACTGGTTTAACATTACTTAACTGTAAACTGCTTTTTCATACTGAGAGTTGTATTTTTTTCTTTGTGAGTGCTCTATCTGAGCTTTTCTGTGCATTTTTGTCTGTTTACAGTTAAAAGCATTCTCAAGTCTGCTCCTTGATCTGTTTAAAACTTTCATTTAGTGTCTACAGCTAGGAACTGTAATTTTTCTCACCCACCCTCCCTAGTGTTGTGTGTTCTTATACTTGGTGGCTTTGCAGTTGCCCGCCCATACTGTATATTTGATCTGTGACACTCCTCCCAGTCTAGTGTCATTAGTTCACTCAATCTAATAGAGAACATTTGTGAAGGCCAACCCACTCAGATTCTTAACGTTGAATTAACTTCTGTTCCAGCTTTCTCCATTTCCACTTTACTGGAAAATAAATTCTAAGCTTGCTTTCACCCTTTCCTATGGCAGGTCAGATATGGATTTGCTGTGTCCAGGACTGTTTGTGAGCTCCTAAGCTCCCCCCCCCCCACTTAACTGGAGTTAAACTATTCCTGGTGCCATAAAGTCTGTTCTTCAAAATTTCCCTTGCAACTAGCCAGCTTTTTAGTTTTAGCACTTATCTGTTCCTTTGATCTCACCACTTGTTCAGAACTCATTGTAAGCACTAAATAAGTTACAAATTACTACAGCACTCAACATTCCTCACTTGTCTAGAGGAAAACAGTTTTTAGTACTTAATAAATAAACACCTATTCAGGCATGTCTAAAGGTCATCTCCCAGTGTTTTCTCCTGTCTAGCTGATGAATCTGGGCATCTTGGGACAATGCAGCAATTGCCTCATGTACACAGACAACCCTCTCCTCCTACCACCCAACACTACGACCTGTGAAAGATGCACTTATATAGCCAAACTGGAAGCATAGCTCTCTTCACCAAAGACTGGCCTAGACAGTCAAGAAGAGAAGGTAAACACTTGCACCACACCACACTCATCACATAGTCCCTCAAAACCTACACCACCAAAACACACACACAGAAGCACAAAACACACACCTACATTTGCGGAGGCTCTCAGTACAAATCTGCCCAAACAACAGAGACCTCCAAAGCAGAAATGTAAGTAACCTCCACCCCCCAACACAACCCAAATGACACATAGCCCACATACTTAGTGTGCCACTCAACTACAGCCCATAAGGCATAACGTACCCAACACTCTAGTCATAGGTGACTCTATAGTCAGGCACACTGATGTTCCACTCACCAGGCTAAACAAGGAAAAAGTTACTGTCAGCTGCCTGTCAGGTGCAAGGATCCACCACATAATGCATGCCCTCAGGTCATGCCACAATAAGTACAAATATGACTCTGTCATTGTCCATGTTGGTGTGAATGACCTGAGACGTACCTCCCTGGACTACATGAAAAGAGACATGGAGGAGCTCTCCAATCTTGTATCCCAGGCCGGTATGATCCTAACCCTGAGTAGCAACCTGCCATCACCCAGAATGACACCACAGTACAAGGACAAAATGATTGACTTTAACAATTGGCTAAGCTTCTGGTGTAATTCTAAGGGAATCCAGTATCTGTCTGCCTGGGATGACATATTCGACAGACCACACTGCTTTGCCAGCGATGGCCTGCACCTGTCACCCTTGGGATTCCTGATACTGGCAAAGGCTCTTGTCACCCCTATAGTGACTTTTTTAGGCAAGGTTCAAATGACAAATTCACCACTGTAACAGGTACAAGCAAGCAAAATCTAAGAGTAATGCTACTCAATGCTAGAAGTCTAAACCTCAAAATGCACTTACTCGAGGCACTCCTTAAAATGGAAAACATTGACATCTGTGCAGTGACAGAGACCTGGTTCAAAGCTCCAGAGAGCACCCCTGAATTACCAGGCTATAATTCATACCAAACCTTTCAGCCACCAAACCCAGACTGAAACACTAAAGGTGGAGGCGTGTCCATATTCATTAAGGATATCCAGACCTCCAAGCTAGTTGCTCAGCATGATGCATCCGAGATTATCCAAGTTCAACTAACTCTGGGCAAAACCGCAATCCAGATTGTAGCTTGCTACAGACTCCCCACCATGCCCCAGAATTCTCACTCTTCTTTTCTTGATACACTGGAAAATATTAAGGTACAACCCAATACTCTAATAGTGGGTGATTTCAGCTACCCTACCATTAACTGGGAAAACTACTCATGTACCAACTCTTTTGCTCAACGGTTTCTGGAAATTATCAATTCCAACGCCTTAGATCAACTTATCCACACCCCCACCAAGGGCAGCAATATCCTAGACCTGGTCATCACCAACATGGGTGACAGGTGTTCCACACCAGAGGTCAGCTCCTCATTAGTCAGATCCGACCACAAGCTAATCACCCTAGACATCCACATCACGCTCCCACCCCCCACCCCCATTAGGAAAACAACTGTAAAAAATTACACTTTAATGCACTTTATAAGCACTTACACAAGTGCATGGATCGTGCTATCCCTAACAGAACCAAGATGCTATCCTCCAAAAAAAGGAAGCCAATCTGGTGGTCTTTTGCCATAAACAAACTCTACAACAGAAGAAAGAAACTGTTGCAAAAAAGAGTAAAATTCCACGATTGGAGGAACTCCCCGGTCAGCCTCAGTAAGAAGCTGAGATCCCTCATAAAATTCTCCAAAGCTAGTTATGAAAACAAAATTGCCACTGATTCTAAAGACAACCACAAAGCATTCTATAGCTATGTCAAAAATCTCAATGGCAACACTCAGATCTGCTCTGAGTTACAGCTCAATGACACTAAATATACAGAACCAACTGATATTGCCAACATCCTGGCAGATAGGTTCAGTGCTAAATTTACCCCCCTCTCACCCCCTAAAGGGCCCATCTTTATACCGGAAGAATGAAAATTTCCTATAATCACGGCTGCACAGGTAAAAACCTCACTCTCCAAAGCCAAGAACCCAGCATCCATGGTACCTGACAACATCCCAGGCTGCTTTCTACATGAACTACAGAATGAACTGGCACCCCACCTAAGTACCATGTTCAATCATAGCCTCATCTCAGGCTTTGTGCCCATTGAATGGTGCACCGTGACAGTAATCCCACTCCACAAAGGGGGGGCCACAACAGACCCCAGGAACTACCGTCCCATTAGCCTGATGAGCCTCATCTGCAAGGCCATGGAATGTATCATCATGGAACTCATAAACAAAAACATTGGAGATCTCCAAACTCTGGACCCCACACAGTTTGGGTTTGTAAAAGGTAGATCATGTCTCTTAAACCTGATAGATGTCTTTGAAGTAGTCACCAAAGCCATAGATGAGGATAAGGTGGTTCACACAGCTTATCTAGATCTCGCCAAGGCGTTCAACATCATCCCCCACTCTGGAATTATAGATAAACTCACTAAACTAAGTATAAATCCCTATGTCACAAGATAGGTTGCCAACTGGCTTACTGACAGAACCCACAATGTGAAAGTAGCAGACTCCAAATCAGACTTCAGACCAGTGACAAGTGGAGTACCACAGGGTTCAGTCCTGGGTCCTCTCCTGTTTGGTATCTACATCTCTGAAGTACAGGCTAACACAGAAGGTCTTTGGCTAACTAAATTTGCAGATGACTGCAAACTAGGAGCCATAATTAAAACTCCTAATGATGTGGACATTCTACAAAAGGGAATCACTGAGACAGATGCCCGGTGTCAAAGACATGGTCTCAAGCTCAATGCCAAAAAGTGCATTCTCATCCCCTTTGGTAAAAACTCTGTACCCATGGACTACCACATAGGCGGTAGTCTACTTAACACTGAAAGTGTGATAAGAGACCTTGGGACACAAGTGGACAGTAGTCTCTCCTTTGATAATCACATCACCACAGTGGTCAGGAAATCCTTCTACGTGGCACACCTCATGACAAAAGGTTTCTCATCCAGAGAAAAAGAGGTCATTGTTCCCCTCTACTCATCACTCATTAGACCCATTATAGGGTACAATGCCCCTTTTGGTATGTACCTCACAAGACATCTACAACAACTGGAAAGGCCGCAAAAATACCTTACAAAGAGGATTACCGGCCTCAAACAGATGCCTTACGCAGACTGTCTCAAAAAACTCCAGCTTTACTCCATCGCATATCGCCTACTCAGAGGTGATCTCTGCCTAACATACAAAGCTATGTCAAAACCAGAGCTGTTGGACATGCTCCACTTAAAGAAATCCCAATCCCTCTGAGCTACACGCTCTAGGGACCTAAATCTTGTCACCACAATAAACAGAACATGCTGGAGGGATAGATTCCTGTCCCAGAGACTTCCCATACTCTGGAACAGACTACCTATCTATGTCAAACAGAGCTCCTCAATAGCACTCTTCAAGAAAAATCTTGATAACTGGATGGGTAATAGGAACTTCACCCCGGGGATCACTTCTGTGGTTCTGCTTGACAGGGGCACAGGAAAATAATTTTCTTGGGTGGCAAAAGCCAGGGTACCTTTTTGGCTAGGCTTGTATAGTCCCTAGGGCCAATAGCCTAGTACCTACCTATGAACCTATGAACCTATGAAAATGCACTCTCTCAAGGCACTCCTAAAAATGGAGAACATCGATATCTGTGCAGTAGCTGAGACCTGGTTCAAGGCTCCAGAGAGCACCGCTGCAATACCAGGCTACAACTCTTTCCACACTTTTTGGCCACCAAACCAGGAACAAAACACTAAAGGTAGAGGGATGTCCATATTTACCAAGGATATTCACACTACCAAGCTAGTTGCCCAACACAATGCATCTGAAATTCTCCAGGAGCAACTAACACTAGGTAAGACTGCAATCCATATTGTATACAGATCCCCCACCATGCCCCAAGATTCTCACTACACCTTTCTAAACATACTGGAAAATATTAAGATACAACCAAACACCTTAATACTGGGTGATTTCAACTCTCCTGCCATTAACTTGGAAAACTACTCATGTACCAACACCTTTGCCCAACGGTTCTTGGAATTCATAAATTTCAATGCCCTGGATCAACCAATCCATAGTCCCACCAGGGGTTCCAATATCCTAGACCTGGTCATTACCAACATGTGAAATCGATTCTCCACACCTATGGTCACCCCTATGTTGGTCAGGTATGACCATAAGCTAATCACCCTTGACATCCACATCCCACCCCCACCCCCCAGTAAGGAAACCTCCATAAAAAACTTCTCCAAAGCCAACTTCAAGTCAGAAGTGATAAACTTCATGACACCCATGCAGATGGGAACTGGAATTTCAACTGATCAATCCTACACTAAGGCATGTACGAGCACATCCACTTGTGTATGAATTGTGCCATCCCAAATAGAACCAAGACACTCTCCTCCAAAATGAGGAAGCCAATCTGGTGGTCCCCTGTCATAAACAAACTTTACAACAAAAGGAAGAAACTGTTGCAGAAAAGAGGAAAATCCCAGGATGTAAAAAACTCCCTTACCAGCCTCAGTAAAAAGCTGAGATCCCTCATAAAATCCTCCAAAGCTAGTTATGAAAATAAAATTGCCAAAGATTCCAAAGACAACAACAAGACATTCTATAACTATGTCAAGGATCTAAATGGCAATGCCCAGATCTGCTCTGAACTACAACAGAATGGCATTAAATATACCAATCCCAAGGATATTGCCAATATCCTGGCAGATTGATTCAGTGCAACTTCACCCCCTCTCATCCCCTAAAGGGCCTATCTCAATACTGAAAGATTGCCAAATTTCGGTAATAACGGCCACACAGGTAAAAACCACACTCTCCAAAGCTAAGAATACAGCATCTATGGGACCAGATGACATCCCGGGCTGTGTACAACATGAACTACAAAATGACCTGGCACCACACCTAAGTGTCATGTTTAATCATAGCTTCACCTCAGGCTTTGTGCCCACTGAGTGGTGCACAGCTACAGTTATCCCACTCCACAAGGGGGGTCAACCTTGGACAAGGTTAAGGCGGTCAACACAGCCTATCTGGACCTCACCAAGGCCTTCGACACCATCCCTCACTCTGGAATCATAGATAAACTTATTAAGCTGGGCATTAATCCCTACGTCACTCGATGGGTTGCCAACTGGCTTACTGACAGAACCCACACTGTAAAAGTAGCTGACTCCAAATCCAGCTCCAGACAAGTGACAAGTGGAGTACCTCAGGGTTCAGTCCTGGGACCGCTCTTGTTTGGCATCTACTTCTCTGAAGTACAGGCCAAAACTAAGGGACTCTGGCTAACAAAGTTTGCAGATGACTGCAAACTGGGAACCATTATTGAATCCCCAAATGATGTGGATATTCTACAAAAGGGCCTTACAGAAACAGATGCTTGATGCCAGAGCCATGGGCTCAAGTTCAGTGCCAAGAAATGCATAGTTATCCCCTTTGGGAAAAAACGTAACCGTGAATTACCACATAGGTTGCAGTACACTAAACACCGAAAGTGTGATAAGAGACTTAGGGACACAGGTGGACAGTTGTCTCACCTTTGATAACCACATTGCCACAACAGTCAGGAAAACCTTCTATGTGGTACACCTCATCACTAAGGCCTTTTCATCCAGAAAAAATGAGGTAATTGTTTCACTGTACTCATCCCTCATTAGACCTGTTATAGAATACAATGCCCCGTATGGTATGGACCTCTCAAGACATCTGCAACAACTGGAAAGGCCACAGAAATACCTCACTTAAAGAATCACAGACCTAAAGTAGATGCCCTCTGCTGACCATCTAAAAAAACACCAGGTATACTCTGTCGCATATCGTCTACTCAGAGGCGATCTCTGCTTAACATACAAGGCCATGTCAAACCCAGACCTGTTGGACATGCTACACTTAAAGAAATCCCAATCCCTCAGAGCCACACACTCCAGGGATCTGAACCTTGTCATCACAATGAACAAAACATGCTGGAGGGGTAGGTTCCTGACCCAGAGACTCTCCAGACTCTGGAATTGACTGCCCATACATGTCAAGTAGAGCACCTCTTTGGCCCTCTTCAAAAGGAACCTTGACAATTGGATGGGAGATAGGAAATTCACCCCCGGCATCATGTCAGTCACCCTGTTAGACAGGGGTCCAGGGAAGTAAATATTGTAGGAATAAATAACCGGAGAATTGTTATGGATAGCCTTGTATAGGCCCTATGGATGATAGCCTAGTACCAACCTATGAACCTATAGCCAGCAAGTTTGCCTTTTAGCATGCTTCTCATTATCAGGTGATTGCTTCTTAACCAATCTGTGGTTCTGAAATGTTAATTGCAGCCAACATAGCTGAGTTGCACTATCATCAGCCAATAACATGCAACCACTGTACAAGATATAAGGCCTTCATGTAGATTAGAAGCCCTTTCTGATGTATTTTGCTAGACATTACTGGGGTAAGGAGACTATGTCATCACAGAGGGAGGTCAGTAGTACCTACTGTTACATAGAGATGTGTGTGCAACAGGTTGCAGCTGCATCTGCACTTAATAGGCCTAGGCAGAGACTGTGAACACTTTGGAGGACAACAAGCTGTAGGAGTAACTGTGGGAGCTGTGTGATCCTTGTAGTAGAAGCAGAGACAGAGTGAGGGTACCCATTCCACTCCAATTAAGACATGCAATTAAGGTTAGTATGTTAGGCAATAGCATCATTAACAGTGTACTAGGCAACATGTTTGTTGTGTTCTTGAGCAACATAAGAGATAAATATAACATTATTTCCACCATTTGGGCAACTGTCAGGCCATGTGTTACAGTCTGGCACTCATTTGGACCATGTATGCTAGTAGTCCTTTTTACAAGTGGGGACTTCATATAAGTATGTTAGTTGTGTAGCTGTGCTTATCTGCACTGTGACCTTGAAAAGATTGTGTATTAGTGGGCCTCATTTGCATTATCTGAGTTAAAATCCTCTGTGAATTCATATTAATGCATGACATGACACTTTATGCCCTCATAGTTTTGCTATAAAGATATGTGAAGTGTGTTCCTATCTGCATGCCTGTGACTTCCATCAGTGACAAACAGACATTTCATTTGAAATGCATTGTGTGATAAAGAGTACATGACTCAGTCATTAATTGCTGGCTTCACAATAATGTCATTTAAATGCTACATACCACTGGATTTGAACCCAGAACTGTGTGTGGCAAAATGTACTGTTTGCAAGGCATTTAACATAGAGAGCTACTGATTCACCACTACAGCAGGTGTATTTGCAAGATATAAGTACACACATACAGGCTGTGACATACTTTTCTTTACAGCCATCATTATGTGCATGGATTTATATGATGCATTTCTGTACCTGGGTCCCATTTGAACATGTATTTTGCCAGTAATGCCTTAGCAGGTGTATTTGTAAATGTTGCTGATAAAGGGGACATTTACCTGTTATTACATACTTCACTTACATCCATTATTCTGTGTTTGGCTTTCTAGTGGTGTAGCCTAGCAACAGACTACAAGGTGCACTCTCAATTTTTCCATTTATCTTTAAGTAATTTTGCACAATGAGGTGTGATGTGCAGCTCCGCATAAAAATGCTTAATGACTGTAACTTGCAATTACTATGCTTTGCTTCAACTACCTGTCTTAATTGACAGCTTTGTGGTGTGGTATGTTAATGCAGTGGTCTACAGGTGTGATGGTCTTGGGTTTGAAATAAGGGACAGGTATTTATTTTGTACATGTTTATTATCATTTAAAACACATATATCAATATAGCTCCTATCAGCTGAGCTAAGCAAAGCTGCATGAAGTGGCACTTCATGCAGTGTCACGCAAAAAATATATAAAGAAAAGGAAAATGGGGAGATAGGAAAGTGGTGAAATGGGGGTGCAAGCAGGGGCAAACATAGTGAAAGGCATGTAGGTGTGCGCAGGAAGGGTGTAAGAAAGAACCATAGCTATCCATTTCTTGTACAGCAACAACTGTGCACTTTGACAGAATTTGTAGATGTCTTTGGACCCTCACCCCCATTGAGAGGGGTGAGGACAATATAATTGTGTTGTTAAGCCAAATTATGTGTGACCAGTGGACACATGTGCAAAATGGAGAGTTATGTATGGGACAATATTTGTTTTTGGGACAGGTGCCCATTTTGTTTCTAAGGTGAGAGTGGAATCTTGGGGAAGGGACATAGGTACATGTGGGGAGGTAAGTTGTGTAGGTGAAGAAGCTTTTGCAGACAGACAAGATAGCAGACAGGGGTGGTGTGTGACACAAGAGGGATGTAAGCACCTTGGATGGGGAGGGTGTTGTGGAATCTCAGTCCAATGTGCCTCCACAAGGTAGCAGCATGACTCACATCCCCATGCATGGGACAGCTGGCACTGCTCCGTCACTGCCCTGAGGGTGGCAGTGGTGGAGGCTGGGCTTCAAGGTGAACCTGACCCACTAGGGTGGCCAACATGCTCTCTGTCTGAAGCAGGCATCGTCCAAGCCCACAGTAGAAGATCCTGTGCACCAAACCTGGCAGTTCATCACGGGTGACAACTCCCTCTCCACCACCACTCCCAGAAGGGTGCCTGGCCTCGTCCCATAGGGAGGTACTACCCAATGCCACAGGTAGTATGGGGCAGCAGAGGGGGCACAACCTGGCTGTGTTCCAGACAAGCTGGGACCCAGTGCCATGGCTAGAGGAGGCAAGGTACACAGATCATGAGGAACCATTCAAACTTGACATGCTGTAGAATAGTGGTTATAACAATAAGTTAAGATTAGTCATAACCAAGATCCAATGCTAGTGTTAACAGAATGGAACATAATATTTATTAAACCAAATATATATTAAGGTATATTATGTGTAACATATCATTAAGTAACATAACAGTAAGTATGTTAACAGCAAATCAGTATGAATTAAACCATAAGGCCAATAAAACAGTTTAACAAAATATGTTAATATTAAATCATAACAATAAATAACAATAATAAATTAAAGAAGATTAGGGATGGGGAGAGAGAGAAAAATATACCATTAGTTACCTCACAGATAATATTACTACATAGAGTATTAATACATACCTCCCAAGCTGTTAGCATGGGATAGTATGGGCCAAGGAATAACAAATGCAGTTACATAACTACACAGAACAATTTCACATAATATGGATTTACATAACTACCAAGGTGTTCTCTAAATGGATTTGAAAATATATTGCATTCCATGAAATTATTTATGTGGTAATCATGGAACAGACAGGTTAGGCAGTTGTAATTACATTACAAAACATTGTTTCAGTTGAGAGGTATGTTTGTGTACATTAAGTAAACCAGACAGCAATCATGCCTTAGTTGTCAGGCATGGAAGTAGAACCCAAAAGCTGTGACTGCAGGGGGCATCTGCAAATAATGTAACAAATGACTGCAGCAACTTAGAACAGGCATGCAATGAATACCGCCCTAATGCAAATATTAAGACAGATTTATTTAGGAAAATACAGTGCTGGTTAACACTTTATTGCTGCTGATGTTTATTATCTGTGAAGTCTACACACAATATCTGCCCATAATGTGGGTTACCTCACCCATATACCTTTTGTTCCTGGAGTGGGAGGAAAAGAGAGCTATGTGACTGAAATTGGCCTGGAGACAGCCTTGAACCATAGTATGAGTTGAGCAATACATTATTCAGGCCATTAGTTTTTCATTCTACAGCTATTACAGTTTTATACTTGACTGCAGTGACATTAGAACAGACATGCAATTAATGCAGCCCTAATGCAAATATTAAGACAGATTTACTAAGGAAAACACAATGCTGCTTAACACTTTATTGGTACTGCTGTTTATCTGTGAAGTCTACACACAATATCTGCCCATGAAGTGGGCTACATCTCCCATATACCTTTTATTCCTGGAATGGGAGGAAAAGACAGCATCATGTTACTGTAATTGGCCTGGAGACAACCTTTGACTGTACTATGAGTTGAGCAATACATTATTCAGGCCATACAGTTATTACAGTTTTATACTTGACTGCAGCAACCTTATCATAAACATACAAAGCAGAGAGTTCCAATGCAATTATGTTATGACACTACAATCCTGCTGTTCACCTTTTTGCTTACTGTTACTGGTATTGTTTAGTTTTTATTGCAATACAGTTGTTATTGTTCATTTATTGCACTACAATTGTAATTGGCCATTTATTGCACTACAGTTTGTATTGTTTATTCTTTACTGCAGTACATTTTTTATTTTTTTATTGTTTATTACAATACAGTTAGCATAATATATCTGTACTTACCACACTCATGGCACAACCTGGCCAGGTGGCTGGCATGGGACTGGACATTGTGAGCACTTTCAGATGCAGCTGTTGGGAGAGAAGCTTACCATTATACATACCAGTTTTGCAAAGATTCAGCTTGCATTTTAGTAAACTACTGGAAGAAATACTTACATATGTCTGGGGCATGCCTAGCCCTTGCCTCTTGGACCCAGGTGTCCAAAGTTCCCCTCTTTCTATGCTTCAAGTCATCATAGTGATGACTACACTTCTCACCAGTGTGGGGCATACCAGTAGCACTGATATGGTCCCTGGCCAGCCAATCCCAGGCCTCAACCTTGCATTCTGAGCCCTGGCAATTGCCCTGAATCAGCCTAGGTTCATAACTGCATATCAGGAGCCCAACAAAAATCCTGTACTCCTATACACCCCATCTCTGTGCCAAAAGAGTGCACCCTCTCCAACACTGCCTGGCATACTGCCAATTAGATGGACTCCAACAAATACAGAATTCCCACCTATTGCCTTTAATATAGGCTGTTTTTCCCACCCTTACACATCATTCAGCAACATTTAAAAAAACTTAGCATTGCACAAATCAGCTAAGCAGAGTTGAATATCATGAAAACTCACACAACTGAGGTTTTAGCAAAGCTTAGCAATGAGCAAACAAAAGTGGCCATTAATCATGCTTAAGCGATGCTAAGCACCACTCAGCTCTTCCAAACGTAAAACTTATGTTTTTAAATTAAACAAAAATTTAGATTACATTAAATAAATGGTAAATCTGCTAGGGACTCAAACCCAGGGCCTATGATTCATCACTCTACCCATTTAGCCACTTGGATAGTATACAAATGACTATACCTTCACATATACTACCAAGCTACCTGCTAAGTACCACTCAGCGCTGCACAAATGGGCTTAAACAGAACCACAAATAAATAATTAATTACATCCAGTTTCTATTTTTAAATGTCTAGCAGGTGTCTGCTGTCTATGTGTAAGCACAGCTTCACATTGCTGTGCTCCACGCCATGCCATACAAATAGACATAAAAAAATTTTAAAAAAAGAAAGAAAAAACAGATATCATAATTAATTACACCCAGTTTCTATTTTTAGATCTCTGGCAGGTGTCAGCTGCCTATGTGTGAGCACTGCTTGGCATTGCTGTGCTCTGTGCCATGCAAACAGACAAATAAAAAAAACAATAATAATTCAACAAAAATTAGACATTTAAAACACAAACTATTAACTCACAGCACATTTCAACTGCAGCAGGGAACATCACAGGGATCTTTACCATGTACATAACATCTGACCAGCCTCAACACTTCTGCCTACATGGATTCAATATCACTGTTACTATGCTATTCCACAGCAGCGCACCATGATTAATATGCATGGCGCACTACCAAGGGGGAACCATGGCCATGTACATGGGTACATTCTGTATTGGCTCTACACAGAGCCTACACAGATTTTATTGAATCCCAGGGAGTGTAATTTTGGCTGCATCCTGATTTGTATCCAAACTACTCATCTCCCATCTTACATTCTACTACTCCATGTATTAATTTAGTAATCACCCTCTCCAGCACTTTCATGCATGTGAAAGGAGTTTGTTACCTCTACAGTTGTGACTGTCCCATTTGTTCTTGTATACTTGCACTTGCACTACTTGCACTAGCATGCTTATTCTCTGATCATCCATTCTGGGATTCACCTTTCTCTCCATACTTCTATGCATATCCTTAGCAGCCATTTTCCCCTAACCAACCAATATCCTGATCACATCTGATGTGCCCTCATCTGAGTCTACTGAGTTCCCTGACTTCATTTTACACAGTACCGTTCTTAATTTTTATAGGATGGGCTTTTCATCCTCTTTCTTTGCGGGCTGTATATGAGATAGTACAGTTTCAGTAGGGATGTCTCCATTCTGTAGCTGCTGAAAGTACTCATACCATCTGTCTCTGATGATTCTGTGGCCTGGTGAGCAGGTTGTTATTGACATCCCAGTGTCTTTGCCTTCCAACCTGATAACAGTCTTTGTTCCACCTGCTGAGTCACTTTCCAAGTTTTAGAATGATGAACACAATGTAATGAAATCAACTCTAATGTCACTGTATGTGATCTGGTCACATTGTGTTAGAAGTGGATGTCATTCCAAAAGAGAAAGGAGCTGCAATGTTACAGAAAAACAGATTACTTGCCTGTGAGTCGAGTGTTTACAGAAGCACAAAACAGATGTGCTGATAAAGATAAAGAGTTATTAACAATAACATACAGCTGCCAGGAGTTACATGGATATATTTATAGAACAGAGGTACAATTGGTGAGAGATCATAAATCATCACAAAGTATATTTTAGTAAGCCTTTGAGATTACAGGGGACTTTGCTTTATCTGCAAAAGTATGACCTAAAAAGAAAATGTAGACCACACAGACTGGCAACAGAAACTACAGATGGAGGATATGTTGACTATAATATATTTGCAAGATCAGAATTAAAATTTACTAGAAGAATAATTAGATATTCTTTGGGTGATGCCATGGTTATCAGTAACAGATGTAAAAGTGAAAGAATTTTAGAAATGCACCAATACTGACTTGGAAAAGTTATGCTGTATATTTGTTTTTGTTATCCTCATCATGTTTTCTTTTTGTTTTGTTACTTTAAGGGGGAGGTATGTGTACTGGAGACAATATTGGTGGCTGTGAGACTGCTGAGTTATATACACAATAGCTCAGCAAGTGGCTGTGAGGCAGTTCTGCTGTGCATTTGTTATTAGCCTTGTTGCACCTTCTTTTTGTTTTGCTACTTTAAGGGGAGGATGTGTACTGTAAAAGTGGCTGTGGGACTGCTGAGCTATTTAAACAGTAGCCGAGACAGTGGCCATGCATTACTCAGGTGATGGGAAGACTTTAAGACATGACTGACAGGCACAGGAGGTGCAGCGGTGCAGAAAAGAATTTGGATTATTAAGCGTAAGTTTAACTACTTTGTTTTCAAATGGATAGGCTTACTAACTTGCGGCTGACCTTTCTGCGACAGGAAAAAGCACTTTTACAGTGCTATTGTTGTCATGTGTATAGTGTAACAGTGCAGAATGTGGTAGACTTAGAAATCAATAAAAGTGCAAAATGTATAGAGCTAAAGGACCTGGCTGTTGAGGTGGAACATTTAAGAAGAGAGATTTCAGGTTCAGATGAAGACTTTAATTTTTTTGATACTGTTAGATCCAAGTATAGAGGTTTTATTGAACTCAAAGGAAACAGCAGTGAGGTCTATTTGATCACTGTAGGCACTCAAACTGATATTAATATTTTCAGTGTGGAGGACAGCTGCGCACATTATAAACTGACTGGAAGTAATGCATGTTCATTTAATAAATTACTAACAAAAGATGCTGCAGTTCAAACTGAATTCATATCATGTTTGGATGTACTTATGATGGACCTTGTGTGCAGATGACTATAGACAGAAAAGCAATAGTAAGTGAATTTAATGAGAAGAAGAGAAGGAGAGAGGATAGCGACTGAGGTATTCTGTTAGTTTAAACCTGTTTTGAATAAACATACCAAGAGAAGAGCTTTAGGTGCAAAATTTAGAGTAATACTGGAGAATAATAGAACTGTGGCTAATCAGTCAGCTAGTGTACTAGTCTTGGTGGATTCAATGATTGGTAAAAGTAATAAACCACTTTGTAGTATCGGCAGAGAAAAAGTCACAGTTTCTAGTCTATGAGGTAGTAAACTGCAAGACATATATAATGGTCTAGCAAAATTGCTAGTTAAGAGCTCCATTTACAACTCAGTTATAATACACACAGGTGTTAATGATTTGATAAAGACTCCATTATTTCATATGTATAGTACAGTTAAGAGTATAGCAGAGATATGTTTTAAAAACAATGTCAATGTCTGCTTTTCAAAAGGCCTTCCCTCCTCAGCTCCCTCAGACTACCAACTTACTAAAGCTTTACTATTTAATAAATATTTAATTAACTTTTGCATTCAAAAGGATATTGATTTTTATTGGTTCTTGGGTACAGCTTAAGAATAATGAACATTTATTTATGGATGATAGGTTAATTTCTCATGGGGCAAGTTTATGAGTAGCAAATTAGCTGCTACAGTAAAACATTTTTGGACGTTACTAAAGTTTTAAGGTTAGTGACAACCATGGGAGGACTGATATCATCAAAAAAGGTATATTACACTAATGCAAGAAGTTTACACAAAAGAGATAAATGAATTATAATTGAAACATTCAGGATGCCATTATGATTTGCTGGTTATTAGTGAAGCATGGAATAGTGAAGGTTCACAATTACCTGGATGTCAGTCCTTTGTGTGTCTCAACAACAATAGATCTGGTGAAGGTGTGGTGATATTTGTTTTACATTGGATGAACATTAAGAAGATCAACCTTGACCACACTTTGGGACTATTATTTCTGGAGGTGCTAGATGATGGAACTGGTCCTCTACATTTGTTAGTCAGTCAGTTAGTTAGTTAGCTACAAATGTCCCTCCTTGACCAATGCAGAGCAGTTTTAGTATCTTGGTAGCTTAAGTAAGTTCATGACACTTGACAACATGATCAGTTTTGATGATTTTAATTTCCTCTTTTTCAGTTGGATTGCTCAAACAACTGCATCTGTATTAGAAGATCTATGTTTTGCATGCAGCTCAAAGATTACTTTTTCTTGTAGAGTGAACAATACTCTTGATCTTTTACTAAATAATATCTCATACAGGATACTTGAGATGCACCAGCTCTGTCCACTGGGTAATTCTGACCATGTAGCTTTTGATTTTAAAATATTAACTAAAAGTATTTGAAAGCAACAGAAAAAGATTATTTTTTAATAAGTCTAAGACTTTTGATTTGAACATAATTTTAGGTGATCTCACAAATCTTAACTCAACACTTCTGACCAAACTTGAATCTACCTACAACAAGGTAGCTAGATTTGCTGCCCAACAAACCTACAAATCCCATCACTGTCTCTCTCTAAAACACCTAAACTGGCTTCAATTACCCTACCAGCTTCTTCACTCTCAGCTCCAGATCATTCATTCTATCCTATACCAGCCTTCCTACTGCAGAGCACTATCCCCTCTCATCTCCCATTATTCTCCTTCCAGACCTCTCCGAAGCTCTAGCCAAGACCTATTACAAATCTACAAACCCAAGTCTAAATTTGGATGCAACATATGAAGCTATCACCCCACTATTGCCTGGAATAGGCTCCCACTAGAAATCAGGACCCTGACACATCCTAAACAATTTAAGACAGCCACCAAAGGTTACTTTAAATGTCACTGGTCCTGCCACTGCACTCTCCCTCCTTAAACATCACCTACTTCTCATACCTTAATCTACTTTCTGCCATTAACTCTTTCTTCTCACTAGCTCTCTCTAATCTTCCTTGACTACTCTTTCTACTGTCTTCTAAAATTTGTTAAGCAAATTGCCTCAGAGAAACATTCTATTGTAATTGTCTTGCCTTCATGCAACTATATCATGATAAAACTGGGTTTTTGTAACCACTTACCCCAAAAACTATACTCATCGTAATGACATATTTCTTTTTATACATCTTGAAATAGTTATGCTATACTCCTGATTATTGATACTGTATAACATTGTATTGCTACTTAATGCCTAATCCTGTAACATTGCTGTTTAATGCTAATTTATAATGAAAACTGTATAATATGTTGGAGCTTTTCTCCTTGGGCCTCTGCTGAAAAAGGGCTCTTCAGCTCAGTTGGACTATCCCGGTCAACAAATGTAAAATAAATAAATAAAATAAAATACGTTTTAATTTCCCTACAATCAGTTTGGATTCTCCAACAACAGAATATATATTGGAAGATGTGTTTTATGATTTACATGTTTCACAATTTAACTTAAATGATTAGATCAAACAATGCTCTTGATCTTTTACGAACTAACATCCCACATAGGATGCTTGAGGTGCACCAGCTCTGTCCACTGGGTGATTCAGACCATCTACCTTTGTTTTCTAAAATAATAACTAAAGTGCTTGTAAGCAACATAAAAAGGCTATTTTTGATAAGTCTAAGACTTTTTGATTTGAACATAATTAATAGTAGTAATTCTATAAGAATTAATTCATTTGAGGATACTAACCTTCTAAATAATTGGCAGGACTTTGAGAATATTTGTAGTGTCTAGCTAAGTAGGTGTAGGAAAGTTATAACCAATAGTTTATTGAGGTATACTCCTCCATGGTGGAATGTAAGGCAAACCAATTTTTTTAAACAAGAAGGAAAATAATTGGTCTTTGGAAGTACAAGAGCAATAGTACCAAAAGAGCTTACACATTAGTGAATAGAAGACTGAAAGCCTCATTGCATCAATTTAAATGTAAATTTGAATGAAATTTACTGAATGAATCTTCTATCAAGAAAACGTACTTATATTTTGGACACTCAGACAAAAAGGATAAAGCTTTTGGACTTATAACTATCAATGGTATAGTCATGTATACTGGAGTGGAACTGGAAAATTTGTTCAAGACAAATTTTTCAGCAGGTGAAGCTAATTTATGTGATCATTTTTTAGTAGGGACATTAGCAGACATAGACCATGAGTGTCCTCTTTTTAATTTGGATATGGTGAGAATCTCACTGGGTCATATTGATTGGGGCAGTGGTATGGGACCAGATAATATCCCTAGGTGTTTTGGAGCTTCTTGTGACAAATTTATATCGGCCAGTATTACACTTCACTTTAACAACTTGTTGCATTCTGGCATGGTTCCAAAAAGCTGGAAACTCACTGATGCTGTCCCAGTTCATAAAGCAGGGTCACAGGACAACATCAGCAACTATAGACCTATCTGTTTAACCTCATTGGTTGGGAAACATTTTGAAAAGTGTTTACTTCCTATCCTAAATCGAGACATTCAGGGATGCTTCATGGATCGTATTCAGCATGATTTCACCAAAACTACTACAAGGTCTACTTTTACCAATCTTATAGAATTTTATAATTCGGTGTCAGAAGCACTAGACAAGGACATGTCTGTTATTGTATTGTATCTGGATCTCTCAAAAACTTTTGATAGAATACCTCATTCTGCTATTCTAGATGCTATGCATATATACATGGTCAACTCCTTTATTATTCACTGGGTAACTAATTGGTTGAGTGGAAGGCAGCAAAGAGTTGAAATACTTCAGTCTGGGTAGGAATTAATAAAAGTGTTCCACAGGGTTCATTGGGTTATACGAAGTAGTTTCGTTTGGCCTTTTCATTTAGTCCAACTACACCCAAAGCCTGGAAGGCCAAATACACAAGTGACATTAAAACAGGATTTATCATTACTAACCTAGATGATGTGGTTTACTTTGATGAATATTTGTGTGATGTGTACTCATGGTTTAATCAAACTGATATGAGACTTAGCAAGGATAAGTGTGCTGTCCTTTATTTCAGTATATCTATAGCAGAATTAAATGTAAATTTTGGACCATTCAGGTTGCAAACTTGTTAGAATATCTGGACTTGCAAAACACTATTTGAAATAAACTTACAATTAGATCTAATGCGCAAAAAAAGCCAAAGCACTGAAAGTATCTGGGTTAATCCTTAAGAATTTCTCTACAGATCCAGAAGAATTTATTGTGAGGCTGATTACATCAAATGTCTGTCCCATTATGAAGTATAACATGTTGTTTTGTATTTATAATAAGGGAGATCTCCTTTTATTGAAGAGTATACACTGAACATTTTCCAGAAGAATTAATGGATATAGAGATAGTTTGCATCAAGACTAAAGCACATGGGTCTTTATGTAATTAGTTGCAGGTACCTGAGGGCAAAATTATGTTTGGCATTTCACAGGCTATGTAACGAAGAATATCACATTTTATTAAATGTTTTAGCTATTGAACCCAAGTAAAGTAACTAGATGAGTGGGTTATGCCGATAAATATATGCAGAGAATGGAGACAGGAGAAATAATTCAGGAACTATAGCAGTAAGAGTTATTGGGCAGTTCAGAAAATATCTTGTGTTGTCTGAAGAGCAAATGTTATTTGTATGAGAGAATCAGAAGACATCTTCTGAGAACAAGAATGGCTAATCAAGGTGAGCTGATGGCTTGGAAAGTATCACGGTGCAACAAATATACACAAGACGCATGGGGGAAATCAGTCTTGCAAGAAAAGTGTACTCAGCAGAAAATATCTGTTCAGAAGGAAATATATTTACAACCTCAAAAATAGCACCAATCATCATATAAAGAGACAAGAAAAGAATGTAAATTGAATACCAGTAGTCTATGTAAGCCACTACATATGGATAAGGTAAAAAATAGTTAGATATATGGGCATATAGGTTTCTAACTTGAGTCATTGACTCACAATAGCTGGATGCATGTTTGTTGATTTCTTTAAATCAAAAAAACATTCGTTGAAAGCCAGGAAGCAATATCAAAATGAATGTTTTTGCAGGGACAAACCTCCTGCACCCCCATAAGTGAAACTGGGCCCCATCCCTCCTCCTTTCATATGTAAACTAAGTCCATGGCCTCACAATTGTCAGGGTAAGGAGAAAGCCCTATTAGAGTACATAGCAGTCTCACATAAACCTCTCCTTACCTCCATTCTTATCTCTCCTCTAATTGGAAATGCAACTGCATGCTCCCCACCTAGCCTACTTTTACTTCACTCTATCTTGAATTTCTAAATACCTTAGCTCCCTCTGAATGTTTGGTAATCTAACGATACTGCTATCAATGTATATATTGTAAATAGTTTTTTCTGTTTTCTCTTTTCTCTTTGAAATGAACATATTAGTGACCTCCTCAAGATTTATATGCTATGTAACCACTGTACAATATATGTCTCCAACTTGAACTGTATTTGTATTTTGTAACTGTTTTTACTATACTTTGCTGTATCTTTAACTATACTATGTATTGTGGAGCTTTTCTCCCCGGGCCTTCACTGAAAACGTGCTCCCCGAGCCCAGTGGACCTCCCCAGTCATCAAACTGGAAATAAATAAATAAAATAAATAAATAAACAGGGACACTAATCCAGTTTAGAATAAAAACTTTAAGTGGATCCTATGCCAGTTTGTACAACACTCCTGCTGCAAACAAAAACAAAACTACACTTAAATATATATAATAAAAAACATTAAAACATCTGTCCAGGAAACCTACAGTTAAAAAAAAAAGTTTCTCAAAAGACAAAAAAAGAAAAAAACTTCACATTGACAAAAAGCAATCATAAAAACAACATGAATAAATGCACACTCCTCAACACAGTGTAGGTAACATCTAATTTATAAGTGTTCCAATCAACTAAAGACTAAAATACTTGATAAATAATTTATTTTAAAGTATTAGGGCTCATTATAATATAATATCAGACCAGTAACATGTTAGCCTAGAAATAAAGAATAAAGATGTTTTAAATATGGAGTCTTTATTCTTTTGTATAAAAGAACAGGGATGTAGCATAAAATACAATAAGTTGAAGGAATGATGAATGCTGTTATGTTGCATGCATGTGATGTCATCCTTCTAATTTGTTCAGTCATACTAAAGAGCTTATGAAAACTGGTAATGTCATCAAGTTACCCATGTCATTATATAGACACACACACACACACACACACACACACACACACACACACACACACACACACACATATATATATATATATATATATATATATATATATATATATATATATATATATATATAAATATACACATATGAACAGAGAAAATAATGAAGAGTCAGTTTAAAAACACCTGTACATCTGATCAAGAATCACTGGCTTTTTCATTGACAGATCATGCAATAGTGTGGATTATGGAGATTGTACTTTCCTCACTGTTCCTCAGTGTTGTGCAATGTCAGACTTCATGTATAAATTGCAGGAGTATACAGGGAGGCTTGTTCCTCTGCAAAAAAAAAAAAAAAACAAAACTAAATGTTTGTTATGTTTTTTCAATCATCAGTGTATTAGTATGTAGTAGTGTGGATCAGTGATGACACTCACATATATATGGAACTGTTCTGCAAGGGGAGTTTAGTGATGTAATGTGTAGGGTTAGGGTCTGAATGTATGAGTAAGATGAACAGGGGGACCCTGTCCTTAACCCTGACTCTACACATTATGTTACTAAAAACCTTTCCCTAATGCAACAAGAAATCTACCCCCCTTAACTACCCCAGCTCTTACCTTAACCTGTGAACACTCACACATGTACACTACCCTCTACAACACAATCTTGCACATTCTCACAAATCCCACATTTTCAGTCAGACATTCATTTTTCTGCACATTCCTACATTCCAACACAATAAAAAGCTTGATTTTAACCAAATGTGAAGTCAACCGTATGTCACTTAATTTTTGTCAATTGTGTGTTGATCATTTCAGCTATATATATATATATATATATATATATATATATATATATATATATATATATAAAATATGTATGTACAAGTATGAGCAGTGTTTGAGGGGTTCCCAGTTGGGAGTGGGTATTTTTCTGTGCCGCAAGATTCAGTTCTAAGACTGTTGTTCATACTGGTGATGAACTACATAAGCAATCAAGTCAGAGGGGACAGGTCAACAAAGCTGCTGTATGCAGACAATTTGACATTACAAGCAGGCTCTTAGTAAGAATTTCAGCAAATAACATGAGAATAGAATGCAAAACTGAAGGTACGTGGGATGAAACTGAGTACAGACAAGACAGTTGCCATGGTAGCAAATGGGGAAATCAGAACGCTATGAAAAGTAAGACAGAAGGGGAAATATGGAACAGATAAACAGCTTCAACTATCAGAGACAGGTGGTTGAAGTGAATGGGAGTCTAGATGAGGAGGTCAAAGCTAGAATTAGAGGAGGTGCAATAGACTGGCACAGAGAGTCAGGGATAATGTGTGACAGAAAAATGGCAAAGAAGTTGAAAATTAAGGTATAAAACACAGTGATGTGACCAGTACTTCAATATGCTACAAATAACTGGGCAATGAAGGCAGAACAACTGAGAAAGCCAGAGGTGATGAAGTGCCTTAGATGGGTGGTAGGATGCCCACTCTGGACAGATGAAGAAAGGAGGACACCACAGCAGAAAACAAAGTAGCTCCAATTGAAGAGAAGGTAGATGAAAACAGATTACAGTGTTTTGCACACGTGTAGGAAAGCAGAAGACAGTCAGATAAAAAATGATTTGGGAGAAACAGGAAGAAGGCAAGATGAAATGAGGACCTCCAGCAAAGTGATGGTTTGATTGGGGCAGACACAACTATCGAAAAAGGTAGGAGAGTGCCCTAACCCTATATCTATATCTACATATATATATATATATATATATATATATCTATCTATATATATATGTACAAAAAATAAATATATATATATATATATATATATATATATATATATATATATATATATATACACACACACACACACACACACACACACACACACACATATATATATATATATATATATATATATATATATATATAGGTCTACTTCAAATCCTCGAAGTTGCAGAACATCGAACCACACATCATGGAGGACAAGATGATCGATGTTCTACAACACTGAACATGAAAGCAGACTAAATTAAAAAAGATAAAAACTCTGCTTGTAAGTTTTTGCAGGGGGCAAGCCCCACTGCACCCCCACATATCCTGCTACTTAAATATACCAACTCTGAGATTGCACTACAGTGAAGAGAATGGTAAATTTACGATTCTGTGCCATTCTCTTCATTGTAGTGCAGTCTTGGAGTTGGCATATTTTAATAGCAGGGGGTGTGAAGGGTGCAGAGGGGGCAAGCCCTCCTACAATAATGTGAAATAAGAAGTTTTCACGTTTTAGTTTTTTTTTTTTTTTTTTGAGTTCGATATTGCCAAATTTTGATGCTCTGGTTCTCAATGATCAGAGGTTTGATGTTCTGCAATTTTGATACTGTGAAGGGGACATATATATATATATATATATATATATATATATATATATATATATATATATATACTTCATAGAGTTTGCACCTCTGCACCCCCCTGCAAATTATATATACCAATTCCAGGACTGCACTATACTGGGGGAAAGGGTAAATTCCCCTTTGAAACAGTTCTGTATAAATCATGGTACAGTGAGGATCTGGGAATTTGCCCTTTTCCCCACTGTACTGCGATCTTAGAATTAGTATATATAATTTGCTGGGGGGTGTAGAGGGTACAGTGGGCTTGCTCCCTGCAAAAACATAGATTTTTTTTTCTCTACCATATGAATTTCGTGTATCTCCCTATAGATAGATAGATAGATAGATAGATAGATAGATACAGATATAGTTATATAGTGAGATAGTTAAATGGCGAGAGAGAGAGAAAGTAGCATAACATGGCAGATCTCACTAAAGACAGTCTCTGCATGAATGAAAATATATCAAGGTCAACAGAAGAGTTTCACCAAGAACTAGAAGAAGTTCTGTATAAGCCAGAAAAGTGTTACTTTCACTTTAAATGAGAATGTTATTTTAAGACCAGAGTGAAACATTACTGCATTAGCAGGTTTTGTTTCATAAAACAATTAATGCTGTATAAATAGAGAGGTAATGTGAGCCTGCCCAGAGAGTGTTTATAGACCCTCCTTGGAGGTGGAACAATGACTGCTAAAGGTATAAAGCAAAGTGAATGAAGACCCGATTGAAGACACCAGAAGAAGGCTGTAGATTGTTTCTGTTACAGGAATCGGTAAGAGATGGATACTGAGAAGCTGAGACAGAGAGATGTACTAAAACAGACTTTATCCCAGTTACATGAGACTGTACAGAAGGTACTTGCAGGAAACATTTGTTAAGCCATAAGACTTTTGTTCTGGGAGGAGCTTGCCTCTTTATGTTTTTGTAAAATGAACTACATTGTTTTTCTAAGACTCTGATTTTTCTGCTGCCTTTAATACAGGAGGAGGAGGTAAGGTAAAGGAGAATGACAGAGGGGAACATGAGTGGCAACTCAAAAGGAGACAATTCTAAAATGGCTTAAGGCAACATTACTTCACAGAATCAGTGGCCAGAATAAAGTAAGACTCATTGGAAGGGATTCAAGGTTGCTTGTGAGAGACATTTAAAATAATGCTGGGTAAAGATAGTAGAGGTATAGGTAACTGTATTGAAGATGGATGCAGGATGCAGGTGGGCATAGATCATTAAGTTTACTTTAATTAAGATTATTATACGTTTGAATGATGGCTCCTGCAGTATATATTGTCCCTTTAACTATGAACGGTAATTAATTTCAAAATTAAAAACTGCACACAGGCATCAGAAGTAAAATGTCTTCATACACAGTTAATGAACTACACTGACATTGCTGAGTGCCACATAATTAGGCAGTATTAATGAGCTAGGCTGTAGCTTCTTTTCACTAAAGTCTAGTCTTCCATATGTCAGCTGCCAGAACTGATAGCTGCAGATGTCATTTAGATATCTGGCCAAACTCGTTGCTCTGAGCACTGCATCGCTCAAGGAATACTGTCAGAATTATGTGCAGGGCTGAAAGGTCTCCACATAGTATTTGGACCATATCACTGCACTCCATTAAATATCAGAACTAGTTATATATAAAGTGACTCATGTTCAGGGAGTTAAAATTCTCTTCTCCCTGCAGCTAAGTAGCTCAGAAAGGCTTCTGCTGTTCTCAGTCACACCAGCTGCTGCACCGTGAATGGCAACATCTTCATAAAAATGGAACAGTGAGCTTTTTAAAAGTAACAAACTATAAAGAATCCAGATAATATTCTATATGAAAGCATCTACAACTTCTGATTGTTAGTAATGCTTTTTGTAATGTGATACTACAGTAAACAAAGGCTAATGTGTGGAAACATAAATAGAAATAACAAATTGCCATTGAACAGACATCCCTGCTGGGAAAACATATATCAAACATGAATATGTTCCAGTACTTGTACAAACTGCAAAGTCTGGTGGTTAAACGCAATTGTTCCAAAACAGAAGTCGAGAGTATGAATATCAATGGCTCCAGCTGCATATGATGTCATCCTGAACAGGAAGTTTTAAAATTATTTTCCTCCTGGAGTTTTCCTACAAAAGGGATTTCTAATCTTTTAAGGTTTATGGGTAAACATATTAAAAAAATAAATAAAAATACATCTGCACTAATTTACTGTCAACAGTTATTTATCCGATGTCAGAGTTTGGGTTTTTAAAGTGCAATTAAAATGAAAGATATGGATCCATTATTAATATAGTTATAGTTGCATTTAACAAGATTAATCAAAGATGTTGAAATATTAATTAACATTACATTTTAAATTATCTTATATCTCATGGATAAAGGTAGAGCTATTGGTACAATTTGCACATAGTAGAATGCTATAGTTGTTTGACACTAAGCAATCACAAACCTATGTTAATAACACCTTAAGATGCTGCAATGGCCTTCGAAGATGTACATGCAGTTATTTGCTGCTTTCTTTTTGAACTTAGTAAGTCTCAGAACCAAACCCTGCCCTTACCCTGACACCATCTGCAATCAAGAGTAGCCCAAGGTTCATTTATTGGCCCACTTCTCTGTAATTCTGCTGACAGCACCTTCATGCTGTACAGTCCCACCTGTTTTGCCTTCCTTTATAAAGGCAACTTAAAACTAACTTGATCAGGTCACTCATTTATACTGCTTGAATCAACTCTTGGAGACAACATCACACACAGCTGGGTTCTCCATTAAAAAAAAAATTGATCATAAAATTTACAAGTTGAAATGACAATATTCAGAACTGAAGGGAGTTGTCAGGTGAAATGGGGAGTAAAGAAGAATCTGGGTGAGATGTAATGGAAGAGCATTTATCAGGAAGCGCATCTGGAGGAATATTAACAATATCCTCGTGGTATCAAAAAGGTACCATTGAAGGTAAGCTCACACAGAATTGCTGTCTACTTCTAACCTTCCTAATCAAGGACATCAGGAGGCATACTCACTTTATGCACTTCAGTACAGTGTTTGTGTGGAGAGGGTAGCACAAGGCAATCACTAGGATCCAGGGGAGAAAAACAAAGCAAGTGCACAAAAACATAGGTTGCGGGGGAGCACCCTCTCACTTTTACAGCTGCAACTTCACCAACAATTAAAAAAAGTACTTCTCCCCCTGGTGGTGATGTATTCTCCTTTAAGGAGGACCTTGCAGGCATCACGTGCATGCTAATGCAGATGTAAACCTATTTCACACTCACCTACGGAATTTAAAATAGCTGTTCTGTTGAAAGATAAGGTAAGTAGGTAAGTGGTGTGGGTTTGTGTGTGTGTGTGTGTGTGTGTGTGTGTGTGTGTGTGTGTGTGTGTGTGTGTGTGTGTGTGTGTGTTTGTGTGTGCAGTTCCATTCATTTCTGTATGAGAGAGAAAGTATGTGTGTATATGTATGTGTATATAATTTGCACTAGCCATTCTGTCTGTATGAGAGATAAAGTGTGTGTGTGTGTGTGTGTGTGTGTGTGTGTGTGTGTGTGTGTGTGTGTGTGTGTGTGTGTGTGTGTGTGTGTGTGTTTAACATACATCTCAAATGTCCAAATTTAGCCTCATAGTTTTGGTCTGTTTCTCATAAAATTTGTGGTTTTCTGGCAAATCATAGAGGTCCGAAGTCACTAAATAATGACATATATATGAGTTTTAGACTTCATATCCTTCAGAAAACACATGCCAACACAAATCCTGTTATTCTAGCAACTTTCTATGTTAAAAAGAGCAATATTTAAAATCTTTCCCTATTTTGGGCCATTGTATCTCCATTACTTTAGGCTTTGGCCAGATTTCTTGCATTAAAAGATTGAGAGATATGCATACCTGTCTACTGTCCAGATTTTTGCAGAATGTCCTTATTTTTGCCTCATATATTTGGCCTATTCCTCAATATTTGTGGTTTTCTGACAAATCACTGAGGATTGAAATAACTAAATTTTTTTATTTTATTTTATTTATTTTACATTTGTTGACCGGGCTAGTCCAACTGGATATATTTCCATTTTCAGCAGAGGCCCGGGGAGAAAAGCTCCACATTTAAACAAAAAGGAAATACATTTTAAGCACAAAAAAATAAATCATAATACACATTATTACCTATTTCTAAAACAAGAGTAGTAAGAGTAAGAGCAGGGTAAGAGAAATGAGAGAAAGTTGTCAAAAGAAAGAAGAGGAAGTTGACAATCTAGGGAAAAAGTAACATCCAGATGAACATACTAACATGTTTTAATACCAAGAAGAGAGATCAAAGATCAAGGAGAGAGAAGCAGCAAAAGGAGAGAGCAAGAATAAAGAGAAATACTAGTGTGGAAGAGATTTGTAGCCATAAGGAGGAAAGATGAAGAGGAGGAGTTTAAAGAGGTAGTGATAGAAAAAAAGAGAGGAAGCAGGATGTAGAGAAAAGTAGGGAGAGAAAGATGGATTAGATGAAGCAAATTACTTTAGTCAGGATTAGAGCAGGGACACATCCAGTGGCTTTTAAGGTAAATTCTGAGTTTTTGTTTAAACAGAACAGTAGATGCAATGGAAGTAAGTTCAGTAGGTAATTGATTCCAGTGTTTTCCAATAGTGTTAGAGAAAAGGGAATCACCTGCTAGGTTATTGGATTTGGTTAAGGTAACTAGCAGCTTACTTGATGAACGAAGGGAGTTCAGATTAGAGTAGGGGGTTATGAGGTTGGAGAGGATAGGTGTGTTTTGAGGTTGGTAGAATGCTTTATGGACAAATGTCAGTTGGGACTGAAGCAACGTGTTTGACAATTCAAGCCAGTTAAGTTGCTGCAGATTCAGACAGTGGTGAGTTCTGAAGGGTTGACCAGTGACAAATCTAGTTATATTATTGTACGTGGAAGATAATTTTGAGAGATTATTTTTCTTAAGGTTCGTATAGATTGGTGAGGCATAGAGAAGAGTCGAGATAAGATGAGAGTGGGCAAGAGTAGCTTTGGCTTGGGAGGTTAAGAAAGTTTTAATTCTATAAAGAGAGCCGAGTTTCCTGTTTACAGATTTAATGGTGTTGTTGATATGACAATCAAAGGTAAGGTTGTTGTCAATCGTGACACCTAGCAGTTTGGTATCGGGGTCAGGTGATATAATGGTTCCATTGTTAGATAGGATAGTAAAGTCTAATAGAGGGATCTGGTACTGGGCTTAAAGAGTAGGAGTTTGGTTTTAGCGTTTAGGAGTAGGCAGCGTTTTGAGAACCAAGTTTCAACTTTAGAGAAAACAGCTTGAGTAATAGTTTGAAGTTCAGAGATGGATTTAGCAGAGCAAATTAATGTGGAATCATCCGCATATTGTATACAAGTAGCTTGGGGGATAGCTGTTTGTAAGTCATTTATGAAGAGGGAGAAAAGAAGTGGTCCAAGAATGGAGCCTTGGGGGACACCAAGTGAAATTGGGAGAAGGGATGAGAGTTTATTATCCCAGAGAACAGCTTGTTTCCTGTTTGTAAGATAGGAACAAAACCATTGGACAGTCTTAGATTCTAAGGAGATAGATTCAAGAATTTTTAAGAGAATAGAGTGGTTGACCATATCGAAGGCTTTAGATAGGTCAATGAAGAGAGCTGAAGACAGGGTGCAATTATTTCGGTTCTTGTTAATAAGGTCTGTAAAGGTGAGGAGAGCGGTGGTTGTGCTATGAAAAGGCCTAAAGCCATGTTGACAGGGAGTGAGAATGTAGTTTAATATTAGGTGGTCCATTAACTGATAATGGACACATTTTTCCATGATTTTTGCTAGTGGGGACAAGAGAGCAATGGGCCTATAATTAGAGTATTCATAGGAGTTACCTCCTTTGTGTAAGGTATGATGTGAGATTTTCCAGATGTCAGGTATGGTTTCTTCATTTATGGTTCTGTTAATAAGAATAGATATGGGGTAGGCAATTTCGAGGCTGATTTTGAAGGAATTCAGATGGGAGTTGGTCTGCTGAGGGGGTGCATGGTTTGAGTTTGTGAATACATTTTTGTATAATGGCAGTGGAGATGGGTTGTAGCCTAAAGGCTGGTAGTTTGGAGGTGGCGGGATCGGGGATACTAGTGTTGTCGCTAGAGAGGTGTGAGGCCAAAGAGTTAATAGTATCAATAAAGAAAGAGTTGTAAGTGTTGGCAGTATCAAGGGTGGAATTTAAACTAGCCATTTGTTGATGTATGATAGAGAGGGTGAGTGTTGCTATGTGAGAGAAGGTGGTGGTGTGTGTGTGTGTGTGTGTGTGTGTGTGTGTGTGTGTGTGTGTGTGTGTGTGTGTGTGTGTGTGTGTGTGTGTGTAATTTAAACTACCTTTTCATTGTTGTGTGAAAGATAGAATTTAAACTAGCCATTTGTTGATGTATGATAGAGAGGGTGAGTGTGTTGCTATGTGAGAGAAGGTAGGTAATTGTGTGTGTGTGTGTGTGTGTGTGTGTGTGTGTGTGTGTGTGTGTGTGTGTGTGTGTGTGTGTGTGTGTTTAACATACATCTCAAATGTCCAAATTTAGCCTAATAGTTTTGGTCTGTTTCTCATAAAATTTGTGGTTTTCTGGCAAATCATAGAGGTCCGAAGTCACTAAATAATGACATATATATGTGTTTTAGACTTCATATCCTTCAGAAAACACATGCCAACACAAATCCTGTTATTCTAGCTACTTTATATGTTAAAAAGTGCAATATTTAAAATCTTTCCCTATTTTGGGCCATTGTATCTCCATTACTTTAGGCTTTGGCCAAATTTCTTGCATTAAAAGATTGAGAGATATGCATACCTGTCTACTGTCCAGATTTTTGCAGAATGTCCTTATTTTTGCCTCATATATTTGGTCTATTCCTCAATATTTGTGGTTTTCTGACAAATCACTGAGGATTGAAATAACTAAATAATGTCATACATTTCAGTTTCGGACTTCATTTCCTTCAGAAAATGCATACTAAGACAAATCTTATTCTAGCAACTTTCTAAGTCTGCAAGAGGAATATTTAAAATCTGTCACTATTTTGAGACCTTTGTCCTCCATTATTTTAGGCTTTGCCCAGATTTCTTATGCAAGAGGTTGGTGGGAAGGGCAGGTTAGTCAATTAACTTGATCAGACTTGACCCTGTAACTTGGTTGCAGGAGACAAAAGCCTGAATCCTCTATACCAACCACGAGACTGCTGAAGAAATTGTGAGCTCCAGTGGAGACAAGAGCCAGAATCCACCACACCAGCCACCAGACTGCAGATGGAAGTGTGAGTCTGAGTTTCAGTACATTTTCAGGGAAAAAGAAGTTATGTACTCACCATAACATTCCATCTGAGTAGTTATACTTTATTTTTCTGCAACCTATGGGTATTCAGATCCATATCGGATCTGAGCCTGCAACTTTTTTTCTAGTATCTGCTACGAGCTACGAGCTCCTCCCCCTACCCATAATACACCACCATCTCCTATCTTCCCTCAGATCAAGTTTGCTGCAATCATACACTTTAGCAACTCAAACTAAATAAACCTAGCATGTTTATTCACATGAAAACGTCAGGGGGTGGAGGGTGGGAAGGTTGCAGAAAAATGAAGTATAACTACTCAGATGGAACATTATGGTGAGTACATAACTTCTTTATCTGAAGTAGTTAACTTCATTTTATCTGCAACCTGTGGGACAGAGTCCCCAGCTACTCAAAAATCCTGGGATGCCCTCATGGAAGGATATTTCTGAGCACCGCAGAGCCAAAGGATGCTCTCCCTCTGGAAATCAGATCTAATTTGTAATGAGAGATGAAAGTATGTGAATTTTCCCAAGTTGCTGCTGCACAAATGTCATCCAAAGGAACCTTAGATCAAAAAGCAGCAGAAGTCACCATGGACCTGGTAGAGTGAGCTTTAACCAGACCAGGAGGAGATAAACCTTTGGCTTTGTAAATATGTAAAATGCAAAGAGTGATCTATCTGGCTAAATAAACCTTGGAAATGGCCTTTCCCAAACAAGGTTTAGAAAATGAGACGAATAATTGATTGGACTTACGGAAGGGTTGTGTTCTATGAAGATAGAAACAAAGTTGTCTATGAACATCTAACAAATGAAATTTCTATTCACCATTGTTCTGAAAATTTGGAAAGAAAAACAGGTAAATTAATTGTTTGGTTTATGTTTGATTGATGTGCCACTTTTGGTAGAAAAGAAGGATTTATATGGAGAGAGACCCTGTCCTTATGGAAGACCAAATAAGGAGGCATGGTAGACAAAGTCTGAAGCTCAGAAACCCTCCTAGCCGACATAATAGCCACTAGGAAGGCTGTCTTCCAAGATAAAAACTTTAAATCCACTGATGCTGCAGGTTCAAAAGGAGGAGTTACTAATGACTGGAGAACCAAAGTGAGGTCCCAAGGAGGAACTGAATCTTTGATAGGAGGACACAAAAGAAAAGTGCCTTTTAAAAAGGCTTTACAAAGCCTAGAGGAGGCCAGGGTGATCTTATTTTCACCAACATGAAAGTTAGAAATGGCTGCCAGTTGTACTTTCACCGTGGAGGAACTAGCTCCTTGCTGAAAAATACTAGTCATGAAATCCAACACTGCTGGAACAGGGGCTGTAAAAGGATCCTTGTTTCTCTGAGAGGCCCACATAGAGAAACATCTCCATTTACTGTAATAAACTTTCCTAGTGGAATCTTTAAGAGAAGACACTAGTATAAATTTAACAGGATGAAAGACTGGGAGTCCTGGCAATCAAGGGAACTGGAACAGCCAAGCTGTCAGTTTGAGACTGTCCAGATTGGGAGGGTAGGCACCCAAAGGATGTGAGATTCAAACTGAGCCAGGATCCAGAATCCACAGAGGAGCTAGAAGATGAGACCAAAGGAAGGGAAACCAAACTTGACGGGACCAGAATGGGGCAATGAGGATCACTTTGCTCCCCAGTTGGCAAGCTTTCTGAAGAAACTTCAGAATGAGTGGTAATGGTGGGTAAGCATACAGTAACCCAGGGGAGTCAAACATGGACTAGAGCACCTCTGGGGCATCCCCAGATGAGGGAATCAGAGCGAAGAACTCGCTGCACTTTGCGTTGGAAGGAGATGCGAAAAGATTGCAGCAAGGCTGTCCCCATGCAAGGAATATCTCCTCCGCTACTGACTGTTTCAGAGACCACTCGTACGGCATCAGAATAGCCCGACTCAATCTGTCCGCTAAAATGTTGGAGCATCCCAGGATATGCGTTGTGATCAGAAACCGACCAGTGGAAATCTCCCACTTCCACACTCTCATGGCCTCGCGACACAGAGGGTTAGATCTGGTTCCCCCCTGCTTGTTGATGTACCAGACCACCGACATGTTGTCTGACTTAATTGCAATCGTACCCGGAGGGAGGACATTGTGGAAGGCTTTCAACACTAAAAGCACTGCATTCATCTCCAGAACATTTATGTGCAACCAGGTCTCTACCTGGGACCACGTGCCTTGGACCGTCCTTCCTGAACAATGTCCCCCCCACCTGAGTTGGGAGGTGTCTGTGGTCACTTTGGCTTGGGCTGGAGATGGCATGAAAAGGCGTCCCACTGCAACTTCTGGTGAATGGAGCCACCAAAGAAGAGACATCCTGCAGTTGTATCTAATCCTTATTGGAAAATCCATGGGAAGGTCTAGCCAAGAGCATTGAAAAGCTAGAGTCCATTGCAGAACCCGCATGTGAAGGCATGCACAGGGGGAGGATAGAGATCATGGCAGCCATAGAGCCCAGAGCTTGGAGAACATCACTCACCTTTGGAAATCTGACGTCCATGATTAGAGCAATGTGGTACCTGAGGTTTAAGATCCTGTCTGATGTTAAGAACACTTTTAGTTGCAAAGTGTCTAGCCATGCCCTGATAAAATCTAAGACTTGTACAGGTTGCAAAAGGGATTTGGGAACATTGACTGTAATCCCCAGCTGATCTGCCAAGAGAAGGAAGTAGTCTCGGGCCAGACAAAGAAGACGTTTGGTGGACGTGGCAAAGAGCCAGTCATCCATGTAAGAAAATACCTGAATTCCGTGAAGCCTCAGGTGAGCTGCTACTACTGCCATTACCTTGGTTAACACCCTGGGGCTGTGGTGAGACTGAAGGGTAGTGCTCTGAACTGGACATGACTGGCTTCCAGCTGGAAGCAAAGAAACCCCCCGGAGCTTCTGTGGATCCTGATATGGTAGTAAGCATCCTGGAGGTCTAATGAGAACATCCAGTCACACTCTCAGAGATAAGGTAGAATGGGCTGTAGGGTGACCATCCGGAACTTTTGTTTGGCGACAGACAGGTTCAAGGTTGACAGGTCTAGAATGGGCCTGAGGTCCCCCATCTTTTTTGGTACTAAAAAGAACTTGGAGTAAATGCCTAATCCGGACTGGGCGAGGGGGACCAGTTCGATGGCTCATTTGTGAAGCAGCTTTGAAACCTCTAGAGCTGTGGCCTCCCTGTTTGAAACCTCTAGAGCTGTGGCCTCCCTTTGAGCAGGTGGGACATCTGGGAGGCATCTTGTAGCACTTAGAGGGGCAACAAATGGGATAGTGTAACCTCTGGATATTATTTGTAGCACCCAGCGACCTGCAGTTATGGACTCACATGCCACTGGGTGCAAGAACAATCTCCCCCAACTACCTCCAGAGTAGGACAGTCGGGCAACCCCTCAGGGCTGCTGCATGGGCCTGTCAGAAAAAGGTTCCCTAGACCCAAAATTCCTGGGACCACCTCTACCTCTAGGTCGGTGTTGATCCTGTCCCCCTCTGACTCTGGGGGATGAGTTGTCCTGAAACTCCTGGGAAAACTGTGATTTCTGGAACCACATCTTCTTTTGCCCTCTTTGGTTCCTAGAAAAGGACTGATGAGGGTTAGAGAAGTGGATCCCAATGGCAGACAAAGTCTTCCTATCTTTTTCGCTCTGGACAAGAGTGTCACGTACTGTCTTCCCGAAAAGGGAAGAACCATCATAGGGTGCATTGGTAAATGATGCCTTGAAAGGGTCTGCAAACTGACACAACCTGAGCCAGGCATGTCGCCTAATGGCTATTCCTGTCCCAGCTGCCCTAGCTGCTCCTTCTGTGGTGTGGGAAAGGAGGTGCATGGATGTGTTTTATACAGATTTCAGAGTCAACATCTTCGCGGAGAACAGTTGTTTGTCCTGCTGCAATAAAGACTCTGGGGGAGACTCAGCGAATTCCAAGACAAGGTCTCTCTGCAGCCATATAACATGTGCAAATAGTTTAGAGCATGGATGGAAAAGGTCGCTGATGAATAAACACACTTCCCAAACCTATCCACCAACCTGGACTCCTTGTCCGGAGTGTGGACTGAAGAACTCTCTTGCACCAGTTCCTTCTTGGTGGCTGCTGCGACCACCATAGCATCAATGGGGGCTCCTTTAGACCAAGGTTTTCTGATTGTGGGAGGAGAAAGAATCTTGTCAGGGCATTTGGGGATCGGCTCTATGGTGTCAGGCTCCTTCCATGCCCGTGTGGTGATAAGATCCACCAAGGGGTTGGCTGGCGGAGACACCCAGGAAGTAGATGGGCCCATGCCAAAAGCCTCCAGGAACATGGACTCATCTGTAGAAGGTTTTGGGTGTGACCAACCTCCCCTCTGGCAGAGGATCTCCATGATGCCTCTGAAGGAGACATCCTCTGGAGGTGACCTGGGGGGACCTTCTCCTTCATCTAAATCTGTGTCCATAGTGAGGGACTCAAGGGAGTCCAAGTGCCTCCTTTTGCACCTGTGCTTATGGGGGCCTTCTTCAGTGGGACTGTCTGAAGAGGACTTGTGAGCTGCAGGGGATTCCTCAAGGGAAATAACCTGGGACTCCTCTGGCACGGGCTGTCCCTGAGACAGGTTGAAGGGAGTCATCGCCAAATCCAGTGGAGTCTGGGTGGAATCTGAGGAGATGGGCTGAAGTCTCAATCCTTGGGAGAGAACCCTCTCCACCATTTCAAATGCCAAAGGAGAGCGCACCTCCTTAGCACCCAGCAAGGAAGAAGCTCTCCCCGGGTCTGAAGTGGGGATCAGAGCTGAAGCAAGGGTAGCCTGAACTCCAAGGGAATGGTTTGGATCCGATAAGGTTGGAGCTGAAGAAGGATCCATTCCCTTTGGCCCGACTCCATGTCCACGGCTCCGAGAGTCACTCAGATCCGAACTGGCTGGATCCGAGGAACTCAAGGTAACAGCCTGAGTCGAGATTGGGGAAATTGTCCGCGCCGAGCTACCAGCTCCAAAGAGTCTTGGATCCAAATACCCTGAAGCAGCTGCACAGATCGGGGAAGGAGAAATAGGATGGAAGAAGGGCATGGAGGTCCCCCCTCTAGAGGGAGAGGGGCCTGGCAAGACTCCCATCTGTATTTGGGTCTGAATGAATCTCCACATCATCCTGTCCATATCCAAGTCTGATAGGCTCTGAGTCAAATGCAAAGAGGCGACCGACTCAGATCTGGCTGGTCTGCGAAGCAAAGGTGAGGAAGGCCTTGGATCTGAAGGCTCCATCGTCTCCGGTGAGAAACGTGGTGAGCGGAGCTGATTAGAAGCTGGTCTCAGAGTCTTTGATGGTGGACAAGGGAAGGATTCCCTATCTGAAGACCTCTTGCGAGACCTATCCCTCTTCCTCTCTTTGTCTTCCTTGCGTCTTTCTTTATCCTTGTGTTTTTTTTCTCTGTCTTTTTCTTTGTATTTATCCTTATTCTCCCCTACACCAGCACAGGTGGGAGTTTGAGTCCCTGCCTGAGGGGGGGGGGGGTTTGGCGGGAGTACTAGAAACCGAGGCCATGGCAGAATCCAGCATAGAGGCAGGGAGAAGACCCTTGGCAACCAACTTGACCTTCCTATCCCTGAGGACCCTAGGGTTAAAACTGGCACAAATTGCACACTGAATAGACAAATGAGGCACTCCCAAACAGATTACACACAGAGTGTAACCATCGGCTGGTGAGATCTTATGGCCACACTCTGTGCATTTTTTAAAAACTGACTTAGGCTGATCAGCCATAACCCAAAAATAACTGCCACTCCGAAAAGAGAAAGCACACAACACTAGAGAACACACACTGAAGGGAAGTGGGCTTAGAGACTACTGTAATGAGAAAACCCTTTTTTTTTTGAACTAGAACCGATGAACAGCGTACAACAATGGGGAGGAAGGGAAGACTAACGACCACTTTCACCCAGAAAAGATTGAAGTAAAGACACTTACAATCCCTGAAGCTCAGAGCAATGGAGACCATGATGCTCACAACGGAGTGGCAAACGAGATCTGAGGGAAGATAGGAGATGGTGGTGTATTATGGGTAGGGGAGGAGCTCGGAGCTTGGGAGCAGATGCTAGAAAAAAAGTTGCCGGCTCAGATCCGATATGGATCCGAATACCCAATGGTTGCAGATAAAATGAAGTTAACTACTTCAGATTTATGAGTTTCAGAGCATTTTCAAGGGATTAAGTTTCATTTCATTTTCATGGAATCATGAGTTTCAGGGGAAGATAAGTTTACTGATGCTCATGTAAAGTCTTTTTTCAATATGCAACTAAGTGTTTTGTTTATCAAATGACAGTCACTGTGTTGTAGAATTTGAAAGCAGTGTTAGTAACTCTGAACAGAGTAAATGAAGTTCTCTGCCTTACATGGTGTGAAAGACTGCTCAGTAGGAATGGTATTCTCTGTGATAAATACCCATCCATATAGGTTTACTCCTAATTTCATGATTTTGTTTACAATTCCTGACTGGAGAATGGCATTGAATGATTTGATCAGGTGAACATAGGCAGTGTGTACCATTTTGCCCTCATCCATAGCTTTTGTCACTTTCTCAAAAAATAAAAAATCCATCAGGCTGATTACACACGATTTGTCTTTGATAAAACCAAATCACCCTGGATCCACAGTATGAAGATTTCCTATATGTCTTTATTTAAAATATCCATGATAATTCTTTCCATGGCTTTACATACAAGACTAGTCAGACTTATGGGTCTGTAGTTATCCAGGTCAGTACTTGTGCTGAAGATTGCATCTATATCACTTTATTGAAAGTTTACTTGATCGAATCAATAAAGGTCGAACTTTATTGATCGATTAAGTAAAACATTAAATAATGTAAAAAAAAAACTAATTAAAAAAGCTAAATGAGGCAGGGCAAGCCCCTGCACCCCGACATCCACCCTATTTAAATATACCAACTCTGAGACTGCACTACATTGAGGTAAATGGATATCTCCACTTATGGAGATTTCCGTTTACTTGCACAATGTTTTTCACTTTCGATATTGTCGTGCCGACAATATCAAACCCGATATTGACAACTTATGACAATGTGAAGTAGACCGCTGAGGATTAACTGTTGCAATCTTCCATTCACTAGGCATAAAGCCAGTTAATGTTGAACAGTGATTTTAGATGCTTAATAGCTCATGTTTCATGCTATTCAAGAGACATCCCAGTATATTATCAGAGCCCATTGATGCATTATTCTTTGCCTTGGAGAGTACACTGAAGACTTGTTCACCAGTGATAGCCAGGGGGAATTACAGTTAAGGGTATCTCTTGAAAGGTATTGGGGGAAGAAGGGGTAAAATTGGGACTAAATTTATCAGCCAGTAGGTTTGCTATATCCCCTGATTCTTTCTAGGTGGTTCGATTTACAATTAGTTCAGCACACTGTTGTGTGTTACCTTTCAGGTTGCAGACAAAGCTGATGAAGGCCTTGTGGTTATCCTTTGCCTTTGCGGGTATTTTTATCTCAAATTTGGTTTTGCTGGACTTGATAAGTTTTCTGAGTTGCTTATTTAGTTTGAGGGTTTTCTTACCTTGCTGGGTATTGCACTTTCTAGTTTTGGCCGTGATTTTCTTCCTTTTGTTATGCAACTTGTTGATATTGGGATTCCACCAGGGTGGCTAGTTGTTTGAGTTAGCTCTCTGCTTATGCCTTGTGGGTACAACTGCCTCAGTGCTGCTGTTTACGTGATGGTATATGGTTTGTGTGAACAATTCCAGATTGGTAGCAGAGTTCCCATGGTTTGGGGGATGGAAATGTTGTCATGGTATATCTCAGTAGTAGGAGGTTTGCTTTGGAATAATCCCTAAATGCTTGAGGGTTAGATGGCATCCACTTGTGACAAGTATTTGGACAGGTACATACAAAAACAGGCATTATGCTTATTGTTTTGCCTAATGAGTGCCAAGTAAAGTGGAACAATTGTGCCTGGATGTGGGTGATATATCTTTAAAGCTGTACAATGAAAAATGATTTCCTTACAATAGCGAATATGTGGTGATCAACGGACAGTCCATTGTTGACATAGGTTCCTAGATGAGACTGGTTAGGCTTGTGTGTCTTTAATTGCCTTGGCCCATTGAAGTCCCACTTCCAAGCAAGGGAATGTCTTTTGCAGTCTTTTATTCATCCAGTACAAACCTATTTTGAAAATGGTATTGAATAGGCTTTGTAGGGGGTGCGACAAAGGTAGTGACTTGAGAAATTGTTGAGAGATTTGAAAGGGTTATAGATGCAGGTATTTGATCTGAGAATAATCCACAAACAGCCACAGTAGAAAAGGTTTAATATAAAACAGCACCTGAGACACTCTAGCGCCTTGGCTCACGGCCTTCCAGGAGTAATATACACACTGCAAAAATCACACAGCTTATATAATGAATTAATTAAAACCAATAAATCAATTACATGACAATTAAATGGCAGCAGCACACCACTGTGTGAGTGAATGGGTTTCTATTCTTTTAGAGAGGGACATGCTTAAACATACTAAATTAAAAGAAGACATTAAGAGTACCTTCTCTGATTTGTTCCCTCTGCTTGTTTCCACTCAGGTAGATCAAGTTATGAGTAGATTAGATAGCAAATTGAAAGAACTTGAATCTCTCATTATTGGAGAAAGAAAAACAAAATTAAGAGAGACTCTCGCGATTATGAGCACAAACGAGCTTTCCTGTGGAAAGTCAATGATAAGGCAGAAAAGAATAGCTTCTGTACACGTCAGAATGGAAGTTTTAAACATACACATGCAGTTTCATTTGCTTCCTCAGAGGGATTCACAAGTGAGGGAGAAAGTGGTGACTCTGTGTATCCCATGCTTCCTAAAGTCCAACATCCAGAAGCCATGCAGCAGTTTCGGAGACAAGGAAATGACCAGTCATATAAACAAAATAGAAAGAGGAATGGAAACTTTCAGGGACAATATAACTATACTGAAGGAAATGCTAGACCTCATTTCAAGTGAGGTAGATGGAATTAATGTTTCCTCAGCAAGTGTTGTAAACGTACCCTTTGAATCTTTTATTGTGAATTTATCTAAATGTGACTTGAGTGATAGTGAATGTAATGTATTGAAATTAGGTTTGAAATTTGTACCAACAGTCATTCCAAGTTTGCATATTCTAAAACAAAATATTTTTTGTTTAGTAAGGAAGTTACATTTAAAGTACTTCTTTGGTTAAAGGGAAAGTTTACAATATCCTACAACTGTAGGGGATGTGAGTTTATCAGAAGATGACATTTCTGGGGATGAAAGTTTTATTTCTTGTATTTCTGACATAGACAATGTGAATGCTTACTGTTTATTGAATACACAAGCTATTACGGGCAGCATTTATTTCATTCCACCATATACTAATGAAATAATTAAACAATTTTCTTCTATGTTTAATTTTCAAGTTATGCAATTGTATCACAGTTTTGATAAACATAGTAATGTCATATATAATTTGACCAAGTCTGAATGGGAAGCTCTCATTGGTTTAAGTAAAAGAAAAGATATTGTAATTAAGCCCTCAGATAAAGGGAATAAGATAGTTATTTTACATCATACACAATACTCTGCCATGTGCTATGAACATCTTAATAATAATGACATTTATGGTAAATGTGATGTAAATATTTATGATAATGCAGGGACACAATATAAAATGTTGTTACAGAAGGGTATTAGGTTAGGTTATTTAACCAAGGGGGATGTTGACAAAAATTTGTGGTTTAATGGTTGTAAAATACCTGCCTTTTACTGTTTGCCCAAATTGCATAAAAGTTTGGAGAATCCTCCAGGTCACCCAATTGTGAGACCGTCTAAGTATTTTTTGAATAACATAGGTTTACTTATACATGAATATTTGAAACCATTTGTAATGAAGTTAAAATCTTACATTAGGGATTCTTTTGAGTTTTTTGAACAAAATACTGAGTGTAATTTGGGGTAAAGACATGTATTGGTTAACTGTAGATGTAAAAAGTCTTTATACCAGTATTCAGCATCGACATGGTATTAAAGCTCTGTGTTATTTTTTGGGAGAGTCTCCTTTATCTAATTATGTTGTAGAGCTCACAACACACTTCTGTTTATTGAACAATTATTTTACATTTGATGGGTCTCTTTATCATCAGTTGCAAGGAACGGTTCTGGGGGCTTCTTTTGCCTCCATGTATGCCAATTTATTCATGGCACTTTTTGAGTTGGAGTATTTGTATAAACATCAGTTTTTCAAGAACCATGTTATTTCATATTATAGGTACATAGATGACTTGATCTTTATATGTAGAGGGGGAAGAAATAGTATTGAAAGCTTCCATTGTGATTTGAAACAGAATATTTATGGTTTAAGTTTTGATGGTATACAATGTGGTACTAAGGTGAATTTTTTGGATTTAATGTTGGAAGGAATGGACTGTGGAGGCATTCAAACTTCTGTCCATAGGAAATTTGTAGACAATGCCCATTTTTTACATGGGGCTAGATTCCATCCCCAACATTTCCTGGAATCTCTTCCTTACGGAGAATTTCTCCATACACATTAAAGTAAGAATACAAGAACAGATTAGGGACATAAAAAGGAATAAGGTTGAAAGTAATATTGCCATGCATTGTAAAGCAAGACATAATGGTGTTTATTTTCTACTGCATGGTTGTGTTTTGGAACAAGTTTCTGTGCAGGTAGGAGAAATGTGTAATATTCAGGACAAACTGCTTTATAAAGAATCCATTTACATTTTTAAATTTAATACAATGTTACCTGTGGGTTTAAATTTGGAAATTAATTGGAAACAATTATTATGTAATTTATTTATTGGTTTTAATTAATGCATTATATAAGCTGTGTGATTTTTGTAGTGTGTATATTACTCCTGGAAAGCTGTGAGTCAAGTCACTAGAGTGTCTTAGGTGCTGGTTTATATTAAACCTTTTTTACTGTGGCCGGTTATGGATTATTTGCTTGTTTCCAAGTTGTTTCCAATTTGATCTGAGAATATTGGGTGATGGGGTGAGGGCAACATTCGAGCTGAATTAGCTGGCCAGTAGATTGGCTGTGTCCTCTGGTCTAAGTATGTTTCTAAGATTTCTAACAGTTAAAAATGCTTTGTGACTATCTTTCACCTGGGTTTATATTTTTACCTCATATCCGGCTTTGGTTGATTTAACCACAATCCAGCGTTCCTTGTTTAATTTAGCAAGACTGTTTTGGCTTTTTGAGAGTTAGATTTATTTTTGCATGTAATGAGTATTTTTTCTTTTATTATGCTGCCTATGGGGGTTATTTTTTAATTTGGAGTTGTATTTATTTATGAAAGGGGCAAATGTGTCTCTGCAACTATTTACATACACATAGAGTTTGGAAGTAAATTATTCTGTACAGTGGAAGTTTGAAACAGGTTTAGTAGAGGAAGCATGTCGTCAATTAATTCCCTGTACTCAACATAGTCAGAAACCAGCACCACTCAGATATGTGCACACAAGATCACTTATACTAGCTTACAAGGGACTGAGAAGAGTGTGGTAATTATTTTGTTAACATTTTTGACAATCAAACCTATGAGTATCTTCATTTGTTCTTTCAGCATGTAACAGCATAGCGGTATACATAAGGTGACTATGTTTTCATTTTATGGGAGAGTATGGAGGCAGGCTGAATTTTCAGATATGCTTTGTCTTTACAAGCAGTTGTCTTCTCAGTATATTGGGTAGTATTGTGTCAGCTTTGAACATTAAGCCTTGGGCAAAACTTATTTCTTCCTTGGAAAAAAGTATAAAACTGAATTTCTTTTCTTTCCTTTCCAATAATTTTGTTCAGACTATCACTGAATCATAAGACTGGAAAAAGCCCCCCAAAAAAGCACCTTAGGGCATGTACAGTCCCATTGGTTCTGAGGCTTAGTCCAGTTATCTTGCTTTAACCAATTTCCTTTCACAAAAACTTGAGATTCACAGAATGTAAGTAAGGCAGTGAAACTTTCAACAGCTTCAGTTTTTGCTTGATTGACTCCCATGGTACACTTCTTCATTTATTGTCAATAGTAGTATGACTGAGCACAGCTAAAATATATATTTTTTTGTGGGAATGTAAGCTTTACCATTCCAAAAGGCTTAGTGAGAGTGTAGGCCATAGCAGTGAGCAGACATTGCCATTTCACCCATGTGGGTGGAAGGGAGGTAGTTGTGGCTCACAGCTTGGTTGTTACCTAGGGGGCAGCACTATATGTTGTACCTACAGACCACAAGACCACAACACTGCGGAGCATGTGCTGCCTAGATCCTGCCAGTCCTTTTATTCAGTAGCACTATTGGAGCCATAATGAGCTACCATGGGGGGGGGGGGTTAGGAGCTGCAAAGGAGAAGAATAATAATCTTGGGGTGCAAATTGGTTGATCTACCCAAGTGTAAATTGAAAGGTATTTTGTTTTTTGACTCAAGGAAGATGCACTTTTGGAATGAAATGTTCATTCTGCTTCATCATGTTATTAGTTACTACCCTGGCTTATACTTGCCAGTGACCTATTCAGAGATCAGCAATATGAAGGGGCCATGGCTTGGTCAAAAGTGTTAATGTGGATGTGGCTTGTTGGGCAGCAGTCTGGGAGCTATGAGTACAAATTTGAAAATCCTGGCTACACCCCTGTTTCTAATATAGCCGAAGAAGGCATTATGGTTGTCATTTGAATTGGTTGCACCCTAAATTTCATAGTCAGCCTGCATATCAAAATGGTAAACCTGAGGGCTTCTCTTATCAATTTTAAATCCCTTTTACAATAATAAAGTGGAAGTCCTCCGTAGATTGTCTTAATTTTTATAGAGTTTGTTGATGTGGGAATTCAGCCATATGGTTTTACCTTTAAATTTACCATTATGATTGCACCACATGTATATGGATATAAATGTCTCAATTCATTTATCTATGAGGAAATAAAATTCAAAGGAGTAAGCCACAGCTGCATTGGTGCATGGTTTGCTGTAAAGATATATCATTTGTCATTCTCAATAAAAGTAGTAAATACTGAGTAATAGACTTTGGAGTATCCAGGAATGCAGAGGAGTCAGCAGGCATATTGCAGATATCCAAGGAGAAGGTCACATTGAGATTTAGTTTATTTACTTTATTTATTTAGACTTTGTTGACCAATTAATCCCACTAGGATTGTTCCCTCTTTTCAGTGTGCCTTTAATTATCCTAGGAGAAATTTGGCCTTGGTATCTGGAAACTTCCTCTACTCTTTTTGCATAGAGGGACTCCTTGGGGTGTGGCACTTCCTGTTTTCCATTCCAGGGGTGAAGGTGGCCCAGAAAAGCAGGAAGTTAGTGAAGTGCAAATAGAGACAGAGAAGGAATTCAAATATGATGCTGATGTTTCTGGTGCTGTCAGTCAAGAAGTAGATGCATTTTTTTGTGTCGAGAGTGAGGAGGTGGTCAAGAATAACAATGGAGCAATGGAGAGGACAGAAAAGGATGCTGAGTCTTTGCAGAAGCAGTTGCAAGGGATGGGTGCATCTGTCCTGGATTCAGAAGATGTGTTTCAGCAAAAACTCTTTGAGTCCAAGAGTATAACATAAGAGTGTGTTGTTACAACCCTCCATTTGGGAAGGTTGCAGGATGATATATTGCTAGGCAAGGTCAATGAAAGTGAGCCAGAAGATGGTAAGGACATGTTATGGGGAGAGATGAAGGACAGAATACAGAATGACAAAATGCAGAAGAAAGTAAGCATGGAGGTTGAAAAGAAATCTTATGCAGAAATGGTAAAAGAGGGGATGCATGGTAAAAAAGAAGAGAAAGAAATGTTTAAAGAAAAAGAGATTGTTCAAAGTATGAATCTAACAGAAGGAAGATACAGAAATGGACAGATATAATGTATGGGGCAAAGTTATTAAGATGCTTGGGTTTAAAACTAATGAGGTAAGTGCACTATTCATATCAGTAAGGAGACTTTTTGTAACATTATTTTTGAAACTGGGTAGATAATGGAAAGATTTATAAGAATATGAAAAAAAGAAAAGCTGCACACCATAAAACTCATATGTATTTAAGCCCTCTTTTAGGGAAACTAAAAATAATAATATTTAATTCAGAACTGAAGTGGAAAAAGAGACTTTTCAAAAGCATGTATTATATGTATATAATGATGTATTGAATTTATCAAAAGTGTATGACAATAGAGGCCTATGGACTGGGGCATGAGATTGCAATGTGGTATTGAAACTAGAAGATGATAATATTATGCATATTCCAAGTGTTATTAATGTCAAAAGTGAAAGAGACCTAGTTAGATATTGGGGGACAGCCAAAAATGTATCTTTTCTGTGGAAAAACAGATAATTTACTCAACAAATGTGAAAAAAGACAATGTCTTTCATGTGGGGGCATAGGACATGAAGAAAAAATATTGTAAACCAAAATGTTATAAATGTAAAAAAAGCGGGACATTTGGGGAGAGGGGAGTGTGAAGAAAAAGAAAATGAAGCAGTGCAGGACATAACAGAAGAAGAGCAACAATGATGTAAAAAGGACAAAGTTATAGAAAAGAAATTAGAAGTGGAAAAAATGGGAAAAAGATAGTAGTGTTACTGATGAAAAACAAATGATACAAAAAGATAACATAAAGGAAGATTTAAATATAGAAAATATTGAAGAAGTAGACTTAAATTTAAGTGAGAATGATGATGCTAAATGGAATATAGTTAAACAAAAGAGAAACTGAACTGGTAAAATAGTGAGAGAAAGGAAAAGGAAGAATACAGAAGATTTAAAAAAAGAAAAAAGAAAAGGATGGATACTCATTTTTTAAAGCAGAAGTACATGTAAAGTAGCGCCATTAAATGTAATTAGTTTTAAGAAGTTGAAAGGAAGGATAATGATTTTGGAGTGGTGTAAACTGTTAGATACTGATGTTATTATACTAAAAGGCACTAGATTTTTGTCAAAGTCAGAAAGAATTCAAACCAAAGTGTGGTGGGGAAGAAATGTGATATGGAATTTTGGGAAAGAGACCCGCTCATTAATACTTTTATTATATAAAGATACAATTAAAGTATTAGATATCACCTTTGTCATAGCAGGTAGGATTTCTATTATTGATATAAGATGGAGAGAATACATTATGACAATTATTACAATATATGCGTATGTAATAAAAAAGGAGAGGGAAGAGATGTTTAGAAAGATAATACAATATGTAGCAGTTAACACAGAGATAATTGTAGTAGTAGACTTTAATTGCAATCTAAGATAGCAAAACAAGAAGGCTTATGATGTAAAAATAGTAAAGGACATTATGAAATATGAACAGTTAAAAATATGGAATTTGGAGACTTAGACATATAGAAGAGGGGAAAAAGAAAAGAAATAGATTATTTTTATTGACAACAGCTTAACAATAGATAAACAAGGAGTGTTATTGACAGATTTTTCACACCATAGGGCAATTTGGATTATGGTAAAGGGAAATGATGAGTATATAAAAATAGGGAAAGTTATAAAAAGAATAAATAAAGTGAAAAGGGATGATAAAGGGAGAAAAGAGGTTATGAAATTATGTCAAGATCATGTGGAAAGCAGAGAATTTTATAAAGATTGGTCAGAATTGTGGTTAATTTTTAAACTGAAATTTAAAAAAAGAAGAAGAAATTGTACCATATTTAAGTAAAATAAAGAGAATAACAGTGTAATGAGGAAATGAAATATTCTTCTGATAAAATGCACAGTACACAAGGGAAGGCTATGAATGTAGTAAAACAAATATATTAAGACATAGAATAAAAACATGGAAAGAATGGAAGGCAAGTTCATTTTCTGACATGGAGAATAAGGATTTAGAAAATGATAAAGAAAATACAAGTAATACATTTAGATTCTGGAGAAGGTCCTGACAGAATAAAACATAAGATGTACAAAAACATGACTATAGAGCAAAAGAAATGGTTTATAAAGGTATTAAATTAATGGTTAGAAGAAGGTTTCAGGTATAAAGAGCTATGTAGATATATGATTAGATTTATATGGTAAAAAAGGGGAGAAGGAAGATACACAGAATTGGAGACTAATTGTATTAAATAATACAGACTATAAGATTTTTATGAAAATATTGGGAAAAAGGATGGAAGAAAAAGTAGATAACGTAAATGAATATGTGTTTGGCATAAAAGGAAAAAAGTTAAAGATTTATTGTTAATAATTAGGGAAATAGATGATATAGTAGTTAGAAATGTTAAGGCAAAAGTAATGGTCGGAAATTTGAATAAAACTTTTGATTTTGATTCATCACTCAGTATTATGGGATATGTTTGATGTATATAAGTAAGAGGATAAAAATGTGTGCTTGCCTACATATAAGTATAACATAGTAAAGACTGTGATAAATGGATGATTGAGTGAAGATATAAAGGTAGAGACAGGTATTAAACAAGGCTGTCCATTGACTGGTACATTATTTGTAGTAATGAATGCAATATTTGCACATATGAATAAGGAGATGGATATTATGAGCAACATTTCAAATGAAGGAATAAAAATGACCATTTTGTTAAATTATGCAGATGATATTATTATAACAAAGAATGAAGAAACTATGGATGCAGAGATAAAACAAATGTAAGCAATTATTCAGGTTATTGGTTTTGTATTAAAGACAAAAGCCAAGGTTTAGGTTTTGAGGGAAGGATTAGTGGTATAAATTTTAATAAGGATAAAAGTAAGATCATTGGGATAAACTTCAGGAAACAAGAAATTGTAAATTCTATATGGAAAGTGAAAATAGAGGAAATACAACATATGTATGTTTTCTGGAATCATTTAGGCTTTCCTTTAAAAAGAAAGTCTATTTGATAAATTCTGTACTGCAAGCAAATATTGCTTATCTAGCTAGCATTTATAGTCTTCCTTTAAACTTAGAAAAAGATGTATATAACATATTTTCTTTTATCTGGGAATTGAGGTTGAACCCTCTGAAAAGAGGGCACTGTATGTGAAAAGTGAAAAACGAGGTCTGGGGTTAATATAACCTAGAGTGCATATGTCCTCATTAAACTTATATGCAGTAATGAAATGTTTGAAGGAAAATGAAGGTTCATTTTTAATGAAGATATTATGTTTAAAATATAAAACAGAATGGTTGATTTTTCCTAGTTCAATAAAAAGGAGGGTTTGTTGTAAAAAAGAAATGGAAAATTATCAAGACAAGATTATATTGTAGAAAATAAACGTGAATGAAATTGATAATAAGAGAAAAAAATGGTATGAAAAAATGATGGAAAAATATTATAGGATATATTATTGGAAGGAATTAAACACTGAAAAAGGAATGCCATCACTGCAAGAAAGAAAAGATGTAAACGACATACAGAAAGTCAAAAGGCTGTCCATTGACTGGTACATTATTTGTAGTAATGAATGCAATATCTGCACATATGAATAAGGAGATGGATATTATGAGCTACATTTCAAATGAAGGAATAAAAATGACCATTTTGTTAAATTATGCAGATGATATTATTATTATAACAAAGAATGAAGAAACTATGGATACAGAGATAAAACAAATGTAAGAGATTATTCGGGTTATTGGTTTTGTATTAAATAAAGACAAAAGTCAAGGTTTAGGTTTTGAGGGAAGGATTAGTGGTATAAATTTTAATAAGGATAAAAGTAAGATCCTTGGGATAAACTTCAGGAAACAAGAAATTGTAAATTCCATATGGAAAGCGAAAATAGAGGAAATACAACATATGTATGTTTTCTGGAATCATTTAGGCTTTCCTTTAAAAAGAAAGTCTATTTGATAAATTCTGTGCTGCAAGCAAATATTGCTTATCTAGCTAGCATTTATAGTCTTCCTTTAAACTTAGAGAAAGATGTATATAACATATTTTCTTTTATCTGGGGATTGAGGTTGAACCCTCTGAAAAGCGGGCACTGAATGTGAAAAGTGAAAAACGAGGTTTGGGGTTAATAGAACCTGGAGTGCATATGTCCTCATTAAACTTATATGCAGTAATGAAATGTTTGAAGGAAAATGAAGGTTCATTTTTAATGAAGATATTATGTTTAAAATATAAAACAGAATGGTTGATTTTTCCTAGTTCAATAAAAAGGAGGGTTTGCTGTAAAAAAGAAATGGAAAATTATCAAGACAAGATTATATTGTGGAAAATAAATGTGAATGAAATTGATAAGAGAAAAGAATGGTATGAAAAGATTATGGAAAAATATTATAGGATATATCATTGGAAGGAATTAAACACTGAAAAAGGAATGCCATTGTTGCAAGAAAGAAAAGATGTAAACGACACACAGAAAGTCAACTTTTTTTATGGAGACTGTCTATACAAAAATTACCAGTAAAAGCAAATATGCCATATAAAGTATAAACTATAGAGTATGTTTATATTGTGGGGAATTTGAAACTTGTGAACATGTTTTTGTAATGTAATAGATAAAAAATGTTAAGGAGAAAAATTATAGAAATTAAATATGTGAATGAATTTAAAGTTGTGAATAATTTAAATATGGATATAATTGAATTGGGATATTATAGAAACAAAGAAAAGCAAGAGATCAAAGTCTTGATAAAAAAATTGTTATATTATGGCAGATATGGAATCAAAGGGTTAAGGAAAATTTGTTTAACAAAAAATGGGACTTGGCAATGATGTTGAAAAAATAAGGTATTGGTTGTGGAAATTAGAGTGGCAATTTAAAAATTAAAATGAATCCCCAGGATTTAATAAACTCTGTGTAGGCAGTGTAGAGCCTACATGGAATGTTACCATGTCTGTATACATGGTTCCCCCTCGGCATGCATATTAATCAAGGTGCATTGTCGAGGGAGAGATGCGGGACACAGTTATTGAATCAGTGTAGGGAGTATAGTGCCAACTGTGTCTGTAGATAAGTAAGACACTCTCTGCACTGTCCAATTGTATAATGTCAATTGTTTATTTTATTGTATTGTGTTTATTTGTTTTTTGTTTGTTTTATTTTTAAAAAGGAAGTTTGCGCAGAGTGTATTAATGTTAAGTGGCACCGAGACACTTGCCAGACATCTAAAAATAGAAACTGGATGCAATTAATTATTTATTTAAAGGTGATGTTTAAGCATAGCTGAGTGGGTTTGTGTGGCATGGCACGATGCTCAGCAGTGCTTATAGGCAGCTGAGAGGTATATGTAAAGGTGTAGCTACATTCCACATGTCTTTGTAGCCAAATGGGTAGAGATATGGCCTCATAAGCAGTAGGTGCAATGTTTGAATACATGCAAGTGAAAATAAGCATTTATTTCTGAAAAACAAATTATGCCAATTTTATTTAAATTCTGGCCTGCTGTGCTCTGCTAAGCTCTGTTAAGACCAACTAAGCCCTACTAAGCACTGCATAAACACAATAATAGCTAAAACTTTTTATGCACTGGTTGACTCTGCTTGGCTGGTTTATGTACCACTAAGCACTGCTAAGCATGCGGGTCTTCGGGTTTTCGCATCGCTCAGCTTAGCTGTGCTGGTTTGCATGCTGTTAAATGATGTCCTGCATTTTTAAATATTGCCCAATGGCATGTAAGGGTAGGAAAACAGGCTATATTAAGCCCAATAGGCGGGAATGCAGCATAATCTTTTGGAGTTCTGTCTCTGAGGGATACTACAGCAGACGCTGGTGAGGGTTCATGCTTTCAGGCACAGAGTTAGGGCATCCTGGAGTCCAGGGTCATGGTTGGACTCCTTGTAAAAAAAACATGAAGATTGGCTTCTGCAGGGAGGTTACCAGGGTTCAGATTACAAGGCAGAGGCCTGGGACTGGCTGGCAAGGGAACTCACCAGTGCAACTGGTATCCCCCATACAGGTGAGCAATGTCATCACCACCATGATGACCTGAAGAGACATAAGGGGGATCTCTTGAACACCTGGGCCCAAGAATTTCAGTCATGGGATGTCCCACATGTATGTAAGAACTTTTACCTCTGTACCATCAATATCTAATCTGAATGTCTGCTAATCTGGTATGTGTAATAGTTAGCTTCTCTCCCAACAGCTACAGAAGAGAGGGCTCGCAACCTCGAGACGCATGTCAGTGTGGTAGTATGGATGCATTTTGCTAACTGTAGTGAAATAAGCAAGAAAGAGTAAAGCATTACCTGCAATAAAGTATGTAAATTAAATGTGTATTGCAATAAAGTGGGCTTACAGCTGTAGTGCAATAAATGAATAATAGTCTCCAAAGAAAAAACTTGAAAACAGTATTACCACAGAGTTCCAATAAGTGCTCCAACACCACTCTAATATGCTGTCACTAGTTCCGTTGTAAAGCCAAACAATAACTTGCAGAAACAGCTCCAATATCCACTGTAAAATACTGTTGCTAATTCTGAAGTAAAGCCAAACAGCTGTTTGCAGAATAATCTTCAATATGCGTCCTAAGCAACACGCCAGCCACGAATGTTAAAATAACTGGTTTATTGACAATAACACTCAAGAAATGCTAAATAATACAACTGCATATTCGTACCTAATATAAAACAAGCAGAACGCTTGAAGCATAATACAATAAAATGCGATAAAAACTTTAACTGTTAAATACTGCGGACTTTGAACTGGTTAAGCGCTTTCACCCATAACATATGGGCTTCTTCAGAACACCATCAAATTAAACTATCCACCTTTTAAAACTTCAAAGGTGCCAAATTGAAATAGAACTGTTCAAACATTTAAAGTAACAGTACTTAATGTATCAAATTCAATACAAAATGCAATACTAAGCTGATTATTAAGTTGAACTACCCAAAACAATATTTCAAACTGCTTTGTTACCATTACGAGAAAATGAAATATATAATATACAATACTTCTATGAATTATATCATATGAGAACTATGCATAAATACTCAATTATTTCACAACATTACTAACACAAAATATAATAATAAAAAATAAAAAAATAATAAAAAATAGCCATCAACTACTGAATGTCCACATATTATACTAAAAAGCTACCCATCATATTTATTCTGTCACTAAATGTGCCTGAAATGTATATATATTAAAACAATTGTATAAAATAATGTAATATAATATAAAATATAATATAAAATAAAATAGCGGGTTGCAGTACAACAACCTAACTGTGAATAATGAACGATATAAGCTACACAAATTGGCACAAATATAACGCTGCTATAACTACCATTATGTTATATTTCAAGCAAATTATTGTGTTATCACAAAATTATGAAGCATACCTCTAACAAGAATGCTTACATATTAAAAATTATAAACCAAAAACAATATAATTACTTATAATAAACTGTGAATGCTGAAATGGTATGAACTGATAAATGGAATATACCCTTCCATACTACTGATCACAGTAGGACTAGAAAGCTAATATGTGAGATAAAAGAATCAAAATAATTTCTTCCAAAATCATAAGTGAATAAATAACTATATAGTGTGTTGTGTTTAAACTACATGTTAACCTCAAGAATAGCCTTCAAAGAAATGCTATCATTGAGACCCGGAGGTGTAGTGGTATCTGTAAATAACTGCCACCATACTTCACGATAGCTTAAAAGTTTTTTATTATCTCTATCTCTGGGATCGATCCTGACAATATCTAATATAGCAAATTTAAAATGATGTTTTGGACCTTTTTGTTCAATGTGCTTAAATAAAGCACTTTTGTGGTCCATCTTTCTTATGTTATAAATATGTTCATGGATACGTTTTTTTAGGCTTCTTTCTGTTTTTCCCACATAGTAGCTTGAACACTCTTGACAGACAGCAATATAAACAACCATCTTGGAGTTACAATTCCCCTTAATCGACCTGATTTTTGGTCTGAATATATTGTTTGAAACAATTTCCTTTTTACCAAAAATATAACAACATTGACTACACGATCCACATTTGGTAGTGTGTTGTTCGGTATCCTTCACTTTTCCTCTCTTTCTCTACTTCCTTTCTCCAAATATCTTTTGATGTTAGCTCCTATCTTATATACTATTCCTGGTTTTTCTCCTATTATATTCCTTACTGTCTCATCACTGGACAATATAAACCAATAATGTTTTATAATTTGTATCACATCCTCTGTTCTAGGACTATATAACATAATTAGAGCTCTTTGTTTATGTCCTTCCAAATTACCTTTTACCAGCAATTTCCCATTAAATCCATTGACTTGGTTGACATCATTACCTAAACCTAACAAGGGTTTGTATGTAGTACCCCATAAACCTAATATGTATGTATCCACTTCATCCAATAATTTCTGGGGATAACCCCTTTCATAAAACATAGTATGGATATATCCTATTTCTTCCAGTAATGTTTCATACTCAGAAGTCATTCTCAGAGCCCTTATACATTGGCCCTTATATATATTCTGCTTTAGCTTCTTAGGATGACAACTTCCATAAGTCAAGTAATCATTGGAAAAGGTTTCTTTTCTATAAATTTTTGACTGTAATACACCCTTTTGTGAATAAACTAAAGTATCAAGGTAAGCCATACCACCCTTGTTATATGAATACATAAATTTCAAATAATCACTGCTTGTATTTAGGAACTGGATAAACTCTAATAATCTTTCCTCACTGGAATTCCATATTATATAAATATCGTCCAAGAATCTCACATAGTGGACAATATACTGAAAAAAGTTACTGGGAAAAATAACAGTTTCTTCCCAATCTAGCATGACCAGGTTGCCAAATACAGGAGCACAAGCGGCTCCCATAGCTACCCCCCTGGTCTGCCTGAAATGTTCCCCTTCATAATATATAAAATTATTGTCCAAAACTATGTCTAACATTTCCAAGAATAAATTAACCTCATCCCATTCTATACCTGCATGCTTTCTAATGCTATTACCAAAAGCCTCAAGACCTGTTGTTTTGGGAATACAAGAAAAAAGGTCTATGACATCAATTGTTACAAACATGTATCCCTCATTCCATACTCGTATAGGGAAATTTCTCAAGAATTCCCAAGAATCTTTGACAAGGTGGAAAATATTTTTATATACATGTTTCAATTTAACATCAATGTATTTGTCCAAGGGAAATGTTTTAGACTTACTACTAGAAATAATAGGTCGAAAGGGGGGATCTAATATATTTTTATGAATTTTCGGAATACCTACCATGGCAGCCAATCTAGGACACTTCACCTTCAAAAATTTATAAGTGTCTTTATCAATCCTACCATCAATCAAGAATTCTTCTATATAACTATCTATTCTCTGATATGCAATATTGATTTCATTCAACGATGTAGGTTCATAATTCCCTGATCCATATAAGATGTTATGTATCTTATTGATGTACTCAAAATTATCATATAATACTACCCCTCCACCTTTGTCTGGTTTCATTACCCTTATACTATCACTTTCCTGCAAATTTCTGAGTAAGTCTCTTTCCTCTTTGGTCATATTACTATTGATGTGCAAATGTTTATGTTCTTTATACATCTTATAAATGTCCCTAGACACAATTTTTTCATATATCTCAATGGTAGGGTGATATACAGGTACAAATGTACTCGGAACCTTACATCCAGAATGTCTATTTGGTTCAATCTCATTTCCTCCCTTATTATCTGTATTATTAAACATAATAGCAATATTCATCTTCCTTGTGAATTTCTTTAGTTCCACTAAACAATCTACCAAATTGAAATTGGGAGTGGGAATGAACTTCATTCCTTTCTACTGGAGAGAAAAATGTTCCTGACTAATCTTTATATTGGCATGATTGTATATATTGAAACCATTCCAGGTGTGTATTAACCCAGTGACAGTGATAGCCTTACTTTCAGGTGTATAACTATATGTATCACCGTACTTTTCCTTCACCATCTGCAATTTTCCCAGTACTTCTGTTTGTATTTGTCTTTCTGATAAATGTTCTTCCCTTGATACTTGTATGGTTCACCCTGATGTGCCTGTTCCCTCCAAAAATGTGAATTATTGCTTCCTTGTTGATTGCAAACTCCATCATTACTTTGTTCTTTCCTATTGCTCACATCTGATTCCTGATAATTCTCATTCTTCCTACCCCAAAAATATAATTTCCCTTGTTTGTAATGTTCAACATCCCTATTTATCTTTTTTGCTTATTTTCACTTAAAGTGTGTATCAATTTCTCAGCTAAATAAAATTGTTGTACATTCTTTCCCACTCTATAAATAGTAGATCAGTAGTAATTTTCATATTAAGGTCTTCAGTTTCTTGTATAAGTCTACCTAATTTTTCATCGTTATGTTTAATGATCAATCGCATGAATTTCGTTCCACATTCATCAAAAAACTAATTGAATTCATTAATAATCTTATTTAACATTAAACCCATGGGTTGCTTAAAAAAACCTTAACCCTTTGGGGACAATTTTCATAGATATGCATTTTTGCAGGTAAGCATTGCCTATCTTAATACTATTGATGTTTTTCAATTTTTTCCCCAACAAAAACAACATATCCTTTAATGTCCCTAATGATTCACATCTGTTAGGGTTAGTACCAGACTGCATATCATTAATATTCAAGTTACAATCAATTTTCATTAATCTATTAAATTTATTGAAACCAGTACCATTCTTATGTCCAACATTACTGGTTAAATGTGATTGATGATTGGTTGTGGATACAGTACCTTTTGTGGTATATTCCTGTTTTCCCACTACATTAGAATATGTCTTTATAGGAATAGTACTCTTTGGTTTTGTACCCACCCGCTAGAATTCTTCTTCTACATCATAAATAGAATAATCGAATGTAAAATTGGAGCCATTGTGTTTGCTACTATGTAAAGGCTCCGTTATGTTAAAAACATGATCAATGTCTATTGGACAGTCTTTGTCCATATTTCCTTGCCCATTTGGAATAGGAAAATTGTCCAATAGTGAATCAATACTCTCTTCAGTCCTTTGTACTTTCTGGGTAGCCTTGGGTAATTTATTGGAAAAAACATAAAGTCGCTCATCTTTCTGTGTGTTAGTCACTGTTTGCTGCTGTTTCTGCAAACCAATAGCATTTGAGCTACTGGTTGACATCTTTTCGTTCATTTTAACAGTGTTGTCAATACTTGTCTGCAAAAGTTCCATAAGTTTCGCCGTATCCCCATTTAATCTCATCATCTCCTCTTTCAGGAACTGGATATCTTTCGTCTGATCCTCTACCAAATCGGGTGTTTTGTCACCATCGTCAAAAACAACTTAGTAATAGTCTCCTGTCGAAAGGAATGAAGTTCATTCTCACTCCCAATTTCAATTTGGTAGATTGTTTAGTGGAACTAAAGAAATTCACAAGGAAGATGAATATAGCTATTATGTTTAATAATACAGATAATAAGGGTGGAAATGAGATTGAACAAAATAGAGATTCTGGATGTAAGGTTCCGAGTACATTTGTGCCTGTATATCACCCTACCATTGAGATATATGAAAAAATTGTGTCTAGGGACATTTATAAGATGTATAAAGAACATAAACATTTGCACATCAATAGTAATATGACCAAAGAGGAAAGAGACTTACTCAGAAATTTGCAGAAAAGTGATAGTATAAGGGTAATGAAACCAGACAAAGGTGGAGGGGTAGTATTATATGATAATTTTGAGTACATCAATAAGATACATAACATCTTATATGGATCAGGGAATTATGAACCTACATCGTTGAATGAAATCAATATTGCATATCAGAGAATAGATAGTTATATAGAAGAATTCTTGATTGATGGTAGGATTGATAAAGACACTTATAATTTTTTGAAGGTGAAGTATCCTAGATTGGCTACCATGGTAGGTATTCCGAAAATTCATAAAAATATATTAGATCCCCCCTTTCGACCTATTATTTCTGGTAGTAAGTCTAAAACATTTCCCTTGGGCAAATACATTGATGTTAAATTGAAACATGTATATAAAAATATTTTCCACCTTGTCAAAGATTCTTGGGAATTCTTGAGAAATTTCCCTATACAAGTATAGAATGAGGGATACATGTTTGTAACAACTGATGTCATAGACCTTTTTTCTTCTATTCCCAAAACAACAGGTCTTGAGGATTTGGTAATAGCATTAGAAAGCATGCAGGTATAGAATGGGATGAGGTTAGTTTATTCTTGGAAATGTTAGACATAGTTTTGGACAATAATTTTATATATTATGAAGGGGAATATTTCAGGCAGACCAGGGGGGTAGCTATGGGAGCCGCTTGTGCTCCTATATATGCCAACCTGGTCATGCTAGATTGGGAAGAAACTGTTATTTTCCCCAGTAACTTTTTTCAGTATATTATCCACTATGTGAGATTCTTGGATGATATTTATATAATATGGAATTCCAGTGAGCAAAGATTATTAGAGTTTATCCAGTTCCTAAATGCAAGCAGTGATTATTTGAAATTTACGTATTCATATAACAAGGGTGGTATGGCTTAACTTGATACTTTAGTTTATTCACAAAAGGGTGTATTACAGTCAAAAATTTATAGAAAAGAAACATTTTCCAATGATTACTTGACTTATGGAAGTTGTCATCCTAAGAAGTTAAAGCAGAATATATATAAGGGCCAATGTATAAGGGCTCTGAGAATGACTTCTGAGTATGAAACATTACTGGAAGAAATAGGATATATCCACACTATGTTTTATGAAAGGGGTTATCCCCAGAAATTATTGGATGAAGTGGATACATACGTATTAGGTTTATGGGGTACTACATACAAACACTTGTTAGGTTTAGGTAATGATGTCAACCAAGTCAATGGATTTAATGGGAAATTGCTGGTAAAAGGTAATTTGGAAGGACATAAACAAAGAGCTCTAATTATGTTATATAGTCCTAGAACAGAGGATGTGATACAAATTATAAAACCTTATTGGTTTATATTGTCCAGTGATGAGACAGTAAGGAATATAATAGGAGAAAAAACAGGAATAGTATATAAGATGGGAGCTAACATCAAAAGATATTTGGAGAAAGGAAGTAGACAAAGAGAGGAAAAGTGAAGGATACCGAACAACGAACTACCAAACGTGGATCATGTAGCCAATGTTGTTATATTTTTGATAAAAAGGAAATTGTTTTAAACAATATATTCAGACCAAAAATCAGGTCGATTAAGGGGAATTGTAACTCCAAGATGGTTGTTTATATTGCTATCTGTCAAGAGTGTTCAAGCTACTATGTGGGAAAAACAGAAAGAAGCCTAAAAAAATGTATCTATGAACATATTTATAACATAAGAAAGATGGACCACAAAAGTGCTTTATTTAAGCACATTGAACAAAAAGGTCCAAAACATAATTTTAAATTTGCTATATTAGATATTGTCAGGATCGATCCCAGAGGTAGAGATAATAAAAAAAACTTTTAAGCTAGTGTGAAGTATGGTGGCAGTTATTTACAGACACCACTACACCTCCGGGTCTCAATTATAGCATTTCTTTGAAGGCTATTCTTGAGGTTAACGTAGTTTAAACACAACACACTATATAGTTATTTATTCACTTATGATTTTGGAAGAAATTATTCCGATTATTTTATCTCACATATTAGCTTTCCAGTCCTACTGTGATCAGTAGTATGGAAGGGTATATTCCATTTATCAGTTCATACCATTTCAGCATTCACAGTTTATTATAAATAATTATATTGTTTTTGGTTTATAACTTTTAATAAGTAAGCATTCTTGTTAGAGGTATGCTTCATAATTTTGTGATAACACAATAATTTGCTTGAAATATAAGATAATGGTAGTTATAGCAGCATTATATTTGTGCCAATTTTTGTAGCTTATATTGTTCATTATTCACAGTTAGGTTGTTGTACTGCAACCCGCTATTTTATTTTATTTTATTTTATATTATATTTTATATTATATTACATTATTTTATACAATTGTTTTAATATATATATACATTCCAGGCACATATATTGACAGAATAACTATAATGGGTAGCTTTTTAGTATAATATGTGGACATTCAGTAGTTGATGGCTATTTTTTATTTTTTTTTATTTTTTATTGTTATATTTTGTGTTAGTAATGTTGTGAAATAATTGAGTATTTATGCATAGTTCTCATATGATATAATTCATAGAAGTATTGTATATTATATGTTTCATTTTATCGTAATGGTAACAAAGCAGTTTGAAATATTGTTTCGGGTAGTTCAACTTAATAATCAGCTTAGTATTGCATTTTGTATTGAATTTGATACATAAGTACTGTTACTTTAAATGTTTGAACAGTTCTATTTCAATTTGGCGCCTTTGAAGTTTTAAAAGGCGAATAGTTTAATTTGATGGTGTTCTGAAGAAGCCCATATGTTATGGGTGAAAGCGCTTAACCAGTTCAAACAAAGTCCACAGTATTTAACAGTTAACGTCTTTATCACATTTTATTGTATTATGCTTCAAGCATTCTGCTTGTTTTATATTAGGTACGAATATGCAGTAGTAACATTTAGCGTTTCTTGAGTGTTATTGTCAATAAACCAGTTATTTTAACATTCGTGGCTGGCGTGTTGCTTAGGACGCATATTTGAAGATTATTCTGCAAACAGCTGTTTGGCTTTACTTCGGAATTAGCGACAGTTTTTTACAGTGGATATTGGAGCTGTTTCTGCAAGTTATTGTTTGGCTTTACAACGGAACTAGTGACAGCATATTACAGTGGTGTTGGAGCACTTATTGGAACTCTGTGGTAATACTGTTTTCAATAAATGAATAATGACAACTGTAGTGCAATAAAAACATGAATGTATAGCATTACCTGCAGTAAAGTATATACAATAAAGTCTGTAGTGTAATAACTGTGGAAGTAGAGCTGTATTGCAAAACCTGAATAATGACAACCGTTGTAAAATAAAAACTCGAAACAGTACCAGAAAATGCATGAAAGTATATACAATAAAGTCTGTAGTGCAATAAGTGTGGAATTACAGCTGTTTGTCAAGAAATTAATAATGCCAACTGTTCTGCAATAACACATGAACCAATACCAGTAACTTCAAGGTAAATTGTGTACATCAGGTTTGTCTTGATTTAACCATTGCAGTACAACTGTATGCATTCAGGCTGTAAGGTAAGGTGCTGTGGTCAAGTAAAACACTGTAATAGCTACAGCATGCAAATATAATGGCAGCCAAATGTCTTATTTAACACATACAGTACCATTTAAGGCTGTTTCTAGGCCAATATTGTCCAGATAATGCTTTGTCATCCACAAACAGCAGGTAAGCAAGGTAAATGTGTGAGTCAGCCCACTCCCTTCTTCTCTTTTGGCTGTCCCCATTAGGGGTCGCCACAGCAGATCATCTTTTTCCATTTCTTCCTGTCCTCTGCATATTGCTCTGCCATACCAACCGCCTGAATATCCTCTCTCACCATGTCCATAAACCTTATCTTAGGCCTTCCTCTTTTCCTCTTACCCGGCAGCTCCATCCTTAGCATCCTTTCCCAATATACCCATCATCCCTCCTCAGCACATGTCCAAACCAATGCAACCTTACCTCCCTGACTTTGTCTTCAAACCGTCCAAACTGAGCTGACCCACTAATATATTGATTCCTAATCCTGTCTATACTTGTCACACCCAGTGCAAATCTTAACATCTTTAACTCTGCCACTTCCAGCTCTGACTCCTGCCTTTTTGTCAATGCCACCGTCTCCAACTCATACAACATAGCTGGTCTCATTACCCTCTTGTAGACCTTCCCTTTCACTCTTACTGGTACCCGTCTGTCAGAAATCACTCTTGCCTGTACTATTTTCTTCACCTCTCTCTCACACTCACCATTACTCTGAATTGTTGATCCCAAGTACTTAAACTCATCCACCTTCACCAACTCTACTCCCTGTATCCTCACCATTCCTCTATCCTCCCTCTCATTCACACACACATATTCTGTCTTAGCCCCGCTGACCTTCATTCCTCTCCTCTCCTCTCTAGAGCATATCTTCACCTCTCCAGGTTCTCCTCAACCTGATCCCTACTCTCACTACAGATCACAATGTCATCTTCAAACATCATAGTCCATGGGGCCTCCTGCCTGATCTCGTCTGTCAACCTGTCCATCACCATTGCAAATAAGAATGGGCTCAAAGCTGATCCTTGATGTAGTCCCACCTCCACCTTAAATGGATCTGTCACTCCCAATGCAGACTTCACCACTGTCACACTAGCCTCGTACATATCCTATACCATTCATACATATTTCTCTGCCACTCCTGACTTCCTCATACAATACCACAACTCCTCTCTAGGTACCTTATCATATGCTTTCTCCAAGTCCACAAAGACACAATGCAACTCCTTCTGACCTTCCCTATATTTCTCCATCAACAGTCTCAGAGCAAACATCACATCTGTAGTGCTCTTTCCCAGCATGAAACCATACTGCTGATCGCTAATCATCACCTCCCTTCTTAACCTAACTTCCACTACTCTTTCCCATAACTTCAAGCTGTGACTGATCAGTTTTATCCCTCTGTAATTACTACAACTCTGCACATCACCCTTATTCTTAAAAATAGGTACCAAAACACTTTTTCTTCACTCTTCAGGCATCCTCTGACTTTTCAAAATTTGAGTAAACAATCTGGTTAAGAACTCCACTGCCATTTCTCCTAAGCACCTCCATGCTTCCACTGGTATGTCATCTGGACCAACAGCCTTTCCATTCTTCATCCTCTTCATAGCTGTCCATACTTCCTCCTTGCTAATCTGTTTCACTTCCTGATTCACTATCCCCACATCATCCAACCTTCTCTTTCTCTCATTCTCTTCATTCATCAGCCCCTCAAAGTACTCTTTCTATCTGCTCAACACACTCTCCTCGCTTGTGAGTATATTTCCCTCACTGTCCTTTATCACCCTTACCTGCTGCACATCTTTCCCAGCTCGGTCCCTCTGTCTAGCCAATCGGTACAGGTCCTTTTCTCCCTCTTTAGTGTCCAACCTTTCATACAACTCTCCATATGCCTTATCCTTAGCCTTCACCACCTCTCTCTTTGCCATGCTCCTCATCTCCTTATACTCCTGTCTACTTTCTTCATCTCTCTGACAATCCCACTTCTTCTTCACCAGCCTCTTGCTCTGTACACTCTCCTGTACTTCCTCATTCCACCACCAGGTCTCCTTGTCCTCCTTCCTCTGTCCAGATGTCACACCAAGCACCTTTCTAGCTGTCTCCCTTACCATCTCTGCTGTAGTTACCCAGCTATTCAGTAACTCTCCACTGCTCCCCAGTGCCTGTTTTAACTCTTCCCCGAACTCCACCTCACAATGCCCCTTTTTCAACTTCCACCATTTGATCCTTGGCACTGCTCTCACATTTGTCCTCCTCTTCTTTATCACCAACATTATCCTACAGACCACCATTCTATGCTGCCTAACTACACTTTCTCCTGTCACCACTTTACAGTCTCCAATCTCCTTCAGACTGGCCCTCCTGCATAGGATATAATCCACCTGTGCGCATCTTCCTCCACTCTTGTATATCACCCTGTGCTCCCCCCACTTCTTAAAATACGTATTCACCACAGTCATGTCCATCCTTTTCACAAAATCCACTACCATCTGACCTTCTGCATTCCTCTCCTTAACACCATACCTGCCCATCACTTCCTCATCCCCTGTGTTGCCTTCACCAACATGCCCATTGAAATCCGTTCCAATCACCAGTCTCTCACCCTTGGGTACGCTCACCACCACTTCATCCATCTCACTCCAAAATGTTTCTTTCCCATCCATCGCACACCCAATTTGCGGAGCGTATGCACTAACAACATTCATCATTACACCATCAATTTCCAGCTTCATAAACATCACTCTATCTGACACTTTTTTCACCTCCAAAACACTCTTGGCTTACTGTTCCTTCAGGATAATCCCTACCCCATTTCTCCTCCCATTCACACCACAATAGAACAATTTGAACCCACCTCCTATACACCTGGCCTTACTCCCCTTCTATCTGGTCTCTTGCACACACACAATATATCAACCTTCCTTCTCTCCATCATATCAGCCAGCTCTCTCCCTATACCAGTCATACTGCCAACATTGAAAGTTCCTACCCTCACTACTACACTCCTAACCTTCCTCCTCTCTTTCTGCTTTCGGGAATGCCTTCCCAATCTTCTTCTCCTTCTCCTCCTTCAGCCAACAGTAGCCCAATTTCTGCCAGCACCCTGTTGGCTAACAGTACTGGTGGAGGTCGTTGTTAACCCGGGCCTCGACCGATCTGGTATGGAAATCTGTATTGTTGTCCGTATATGTTATTTGGCAGAGGTTTTACACCGGATGCCCTTCCTGATGTAACCCTCCTCATTTATCCCAGCTTGGGACCGAAAAAATGCACTGGAAGAAATGAGTCAGCCCACTCCATGATCTGATATTGTTTGTTGACTTCACAGATATTTTAAACCAATTACAATATATTGTGTACACCTGCATTCTATGTATTAATGTATATATTACCTACTATATCTGTCATGCTTGTATTTCATGCATGTGTGTTCTACTGTCACTGCAGTCTAGTATACAACTGTAGTAGTACTACCAAGTAATATATTGGTTCCTGGTGACCTCTAGGCAAATGTCAGTCAGGTAGTAGTCAGCAGTGACTCAATAGCTCAGTTTGTTAAATGCTCTGTCTGTAGTGCATTTTGTCACACACAGACCAGGGTTTGAATCCAGTGCTGTGTAGCACTAAATATTCCAGTATCAGTCACATAATGTTTACAGATTCTTTCTTCACAGGAACTACAGGTAAATGCATTTTACCTTCTCCAGGGATGATGCCATAATACAAACAAAAGATGATTGACTTTAATAATTGGCTTAGTTTCTGGTGACATTCCAAGGGGGTACAATATTTGTCAGCATAGAAGGAGATGGTCAACAGACCACACTGCTTTGCCAGGGATGGTCTGCACCTCTCCCCTCTAGGCTTTTGAATATTAGCTAAAACATTGTCTTCCCCCATAGTGCCTTTTTTTAGGCAATGCCAAACTGAATGTAATTCTGACATAGCAAATCAAAACCAAGAAAATCTAAAGGTATTACTGCTCAATGCTAGGAGTCTAAACAAAAAAAATTCACTCCCCAGTAGCTTTCTTTATTCTAGAGAATGCTGATGTCTGTTCGGTCACTGAGACATGGTTTAAAGCCACAGACAGCACACCAACGGTGCAAGGTTATAATGCCTTCCACACATTTAGGCCAGCTACTTCACAGGCAGGGACTAAAGGTGGTGGTGTCTCTATTTACATCAAAAATAAATATACGTCAAGACTGATCAAACAAGACAATGCACTTGAGCTAATCCATGTTCAGATCACCATAGGTAAAATCCAATACCATTTCCTTGCAAGCTATAGGTCCCCCTCTATGACCCACGAAACCCATACCATGTATTTAAACTTATTAGAAACACTAACCATCCAACCCAATACCATATTCATGGGTGACTTTAATTACCCCACTCTTACCTGGGAATCCTAGATCACACCAAACACACATGCACATAGATTCCTGGATTTTGTAAGCACAAACGCCCTGGACCATATAGTCAATATACCAACCAGAGGTGCAACTATACTGGATATGGTCCTCAGCAATATGGGAGACTGCTGCACACCCCCTACTGTAATGCATTTCCTGGTAAGGTCAGACAACAAAATGGTCTCCTTTGAAGTAAAAATAAAACATTGACCCCCCAGCTAAACCTGGAATATTCAGGATCCTCCTGCTATTAAGTGAGAAACAATGTCAAGCCCCCATAAACCCTGAGAACACTTCTGCCTATGCAGAACTGTTCACATAAACCCTGTACTAGCATGTTAATAGCAGCTGTAGCCACCAGGAAGAAGTACACAACTAACTAAAAAAACAAGCCACCCAGGTAGAATCACAAAATCAATCATCTGTATAGCAGGATGAAGAAAATCATGGCAAAAAGTAGGAGTTGCAGCACCCAGCAGGATAAAAGCACTTTCCAAACTAAACAAGCAACTCAGAGGACAAATACAATCTACCAACGCCAAGTTTCAGGTAAGTTTGGCCTCCCAGCCAAGGAGAATCACAATGCATTCTTTAGCTATGTCCACAGCTTCAAAGACAATGCACAACTGTGTGCAGAGCTCATTGTAAATGGAGTCACCTATACTGAGCCAGAAGATATAGCAAACCTCCTGGTTGATAAATTCAGCTCCAACTTTACCCCTCTCTCTCCCCTCAACCTTCCCTCAGGAAATATAATCAAATATAACTCCCCCTACTATCACTAAGGAAGAGGTCCTTAATGTTCTCTAAGACCAAGAATATTGCATCAGTGGGCCCAGACAGTATCCCAGAATGCCTTCTAAATACTATAAAACATGACCCATCAGGACCTCTGGAATTACAATTTAATCCTAGCCTCCAAATAGGCTGCATGCCTCATGAATGGAGAAAGGCAACAGTCATCCCTCTGCACAAAGGTGGGCCATCTACAGAGCCTGGAAACTACAGACCCATAAGTCTCGCTAGTCTTATATGTAAAGCCATGAAAAAAATTATCATGGAGATGATTAATAGAGATGTAGTAAACCTCCAGGCACTGGACCCAACCCAGTTTGGTTTTGTCAAGGGCAGATCATGCCAACTCAACCTGGTGGACTTCTTCGAGAAGGTCATCAAAGCAATGGATGAGGGCAAAGTTGTTCACACTGCCTACCTTGACCTGGCTAAGGCATTTGACACAATACCCCACTGGGGTATTGTTGACAAACTGAAGAGATTAGGTACAAACCCATATGTCACATGGTGGATAGCCAACTAGCTCACAGACAGGACCCAGGAAGTTAGAATTGGGGAGTCCACCTCTACAAAGAGGCCAGTCACAAGTGGAGTCCCTCAGGGATCAGTCTTGGACCACTCCTTTTTGGCATTTAAATTCAGAAGTCAAGGCCAATATCAGTGGTCTATGGCTGACTAAATTTGCAGATGACTGCTGATTAGGAGCTGTCATTGAATTTCACACTAACACAAATGTTCTCCAGGAGGGGCTGACACAGACAAACAATTGGCGTCAGAGCCATGGACTAAAACTAAATCCCCAAAAATGCATAATAATATTCTTTGGGAAGTCATCCATCCCTGGTAACTATCATATTGACAACACACCCCTTAGAGTTGACCCAGTAGTCAGGAACCTAGGGGCACACATAGATATTAATCTAGCCTTTGATCATCATGTGTCTATAGTGGTGAGGAAATAATTCTATGTTGCACAACTTATAAACAAAGGTAAGGCATCTAAGTCCATTGAAGTCATTGTTGAACTGTATTTGGCATTCATCAGATCTATCATTGAGTACAATGTCCCATTTGGTATGTACCAAACTGGGCATATCCAACAACTGGAACATCCACAGACATTCCTCACTAAAAGAATATAGTGTGTAAGTAACATCTCCTATGCAGACAGCCTCAAGGCCCTATCTATGTATTCTTTCTCCTCCAGGCTTTTGAGGGGAGATCTATGCCTGGCAGACAGGGCATTGTCAGACCCCACTCTGACGGACCTCCTGCATATCCACAAAACAAACAGCACCAGAATTACCCATTATAAAGTCTTAAACCTTGCCTGTGCTATAAATAGGACCTGCTTGAGAGACAGGTATGTATCTCAGAGACTACCCCATCTATGGAACAGGCTCCCCATCCATGTGAAGCAGAGTTCCTCCCTAACCCAATTAAAGTAATACTTGGACACTTGGATGGGAAACCAGAAATGTATCCCTGGTTTGGCACCTATGTCTCTAATTGACACAGGTAACCTGTAAGTGGTTCATCTCCCAGGCCCATGCTTACACTTATCAAGGGTATCAGAACTTGTCAGAGATTTGAGATGCATGCCTAGGTTTCAAAAGGCCCTTGTGGTCATTATCCTAGTAAACACTTATGAACCTATAAACCTATGAACCTATGGGTGAGGTAGCCCATATTATGAGTAAATAATCATGTGTTTAGATGTATCAGACTGTTAAAATCATTAGCAAGAATGTGAAAGTACCATAGCATAAAGAAAATAAATATAATAATTAAAACATATAATGAAATAAATAACTTGTGTAATCTTGTTATGGCTGTATGCCTGGAGTGTCTGTTCAAAGTTGCTGCAGCCAATTCATACATTCCATACAGATGTCTTCTGCAGTCTCTGCTGTTGGGTTCTATCCCCATGACTGACAAGCAAGGCATGATAGTTGTTTAGGTTCTGTCCTTTGCACATACATATCTCTCAAGTATCACACTGTCGTGTAATGTAATTAGTAGTGCATAATCTGACTGTCACAGGATTACCATTGACATGATTACCTAAAGTACAAAGTACCACTACATCAGCCTACAGTACACCTTGGTTGTTATATACTGTAGGTCCACATGATGTGTCACTGTTCTGTGTAGTAGTGTACCTGCAGTTGCTTTGCTTGTCCCATACTGTCCCATGTGAATACTTGGGAGATATGTACATGCTACAGCAGCTATTAGGGACTTGTACACATAAATATAGGACAGACCCGTAGAGTAGATAGTAGTACGGTTGTCAAGTAAATAGCCTATAATGGTACTAATGGACTGTTTTTCTCTCTCTCTCCCCACTCCTTATCTTCATTTCATTGTTATTGTTATCCATTGGTTATGGTTTACTATTCACATATCTTGCTAAATTACCTGTATTTTGGGCATGTGTATTATTATTGTTATTTATTATAATGGTTGCATATTAATATATCTTGTTGAATTACCTATTTTGTTGGCCTTATGCTGTAACTGTTACTGGCATGCTGTTAACATACTGACTGTTCTGTCATGTATTGTTGTTTCACATAATATGCATTGACTTGTAATTGGGTTATGTCCACTGTTCTGGCATGCTGTTATTACTAACTATGTTTTATTCATGACTAACCTGTACTTATTGTTATACCTCCATCACCACAGCACATCATGGTAGGCTAGTACTGGGTGTTCTGCCTACCTTGCCTCAACTGACCATGGCACCGGGTCCTAGCACATCTGGGTCCCAGGCAGGTGGTGCCCCCTCCCTGCCCCTGCACCACCTGTGGTGTCAGGTGGAACAGCATCAGGGGATAGGGTCTGGCCTCCCCCTGGGACTGGTGGCAGAGGGGGCTGCAGTCACACAAGAAGAACTGCCAGTCATGGTGTGCAGGATCATTCATCAGACCTATGAATGTTGCCTGCACCAGATTGAGGGCACGCTGGCCTCGAGCACAGCCACCTTCAGTGCAGTGAAGGAGCAGTGTCTACTGCTCAATGGTGGGGATGTCAGTCATGCTGCTGCTTTCTGGTGGTGCAAGTGACTCCAATTCCACAACACCCTCCCCATCCAAGTTGTTGACCCCCCCATGTGTCACACACTGCCTCAGTCTGCTGTCTTGTCTGTTTTGTCTGTCTGCTATTGCATCCTTTCATACCCAACTTACCTCCCCACATGTACTTCTGTCCCTTCCCCAACATTTCACTCTCTTCTTAAAAAAATGGACACCTGTCCCACAAAAAAATATCGCTCCATACATAGCTCTCCATTGCACACACATGTCCACTAGACACAACTAATTTGCTCCAATTGGCTTAACAACACATTTGTGTTGTCCTCACCCCTCTCCATGAGGTTTGAGAGTCCAAATTCATCTACAAAACCTGCCACAATGCACAGCTGTTGCTGTACAAGAAATGGATAGCTATGGTTCTTCCCTACATCCATTCTGCACATCCCTACCTGCTTTTCACATTGTTTTTTTCCCAGCTTGACCCCATTTCACCACTTTCCTATCACCCCCTTTTTCTTTATATATTTTTTTAACGCAGGTTTGCTTGGATTTGCACTCACCAAACCGCTTAGCTTAGCTCAGCTTAAATGAGCTTTAAAGACCTTTACTGTCTATATTTGTCTAGGACAGTGTTACTCACATGTAGAAAATAAATACCTCTGCCAAGTGTCAAACCCAAGCCTCTCTCAGCTATAGTACACTGCATTACCCCACCACACTACACAGGCTTTAGATTAAATTGGTGTTTTCAGTAGCTGCTTGCTACTTACAGACATTACACATGCAACTGAAATAAAAAAAAAATAATGTGAAAACTGGGAGTGTACCATGGACTCTGGTACAATAATAAATAATAATGAAGGCATCCTAATGGATGTAAGTGAGGCCTGTCATAGTAGGTATATGTGCCCTTTTATCAGCAACTTGTGGAAATACACCTGCTAACACAGCAATGGCAAAGTACATGTACAATTGGGAGCCTGGTGCAGAAATACAATCATATAAACCCACACACAAACTCATGGATGTGGAAATGTTTTTCACAGCCTGTTTATGCTACATACTACATATAAAGCCTATATACTTTTTCACAGTCTCAGTAGCTCAGTCTGTTAATTGTTTTGTATGTAGTACATTTTGCCACACACAATCCTGGGTTCAAATCCAGTGTTGTGCCGCACTTTAATTACATTATTGTGAAGACAGCAAGTAATGACTGAGTCATGCAATCTTACACCCCACAGGTTACTGCTACTTTGTTAACTGATTCCCAGTTTTGCAAGGCACAATGCAGATATCCATATAGCCTAACTATATGTCACCTACTACTCTGTTAGTTGCACTGTTACATAACAGACATACCATAAGCACAAGCCCCGATTTCACTCTATAGAATACCCTTGCCTGGCTCTGCCATATTGACAGACCTGGAACAGCTGACACAGTTACATGTGCAGCTTGTTGTCCATCAAAATGTTCACACTCCCCTCTATGTGTTGTAGGCTGTAGCAGCAGCCACAGCCTGTAGCATACACAGCTGTATGTAAAGGTAGCTGCTACAAACCTACCATACCTCCCAACCCCTAGAACAAGGGATCCAGACACAGCCATATTTAATGGGGGGGCAAAGGCCCACAGATAGGGACACATGTAACAGTTTGCCCTTACAAAGATACTAATTTGATAGAATAACAGCTATTACTTCTTCTCCTCATATTCTCCTTCTCATCTGATCCTTCTCCTTATATTCTTTCTTTTGTTTTTTGGCACATTTTCAGGTGCTGTCTGATTTTTGTCTACTTCTGGTTTGATTTCCATTCACTCTTGACACCAGAATGATTCTGATAGATAAAACACAGCAGAGATGACATCTTAAACTTTTTCTCCTTATGTTTTAACATTTTCACCATGTTTTGATATGATGAGATCAGCAGATATGTAAGCAGTGCCACAACTGCAGATCTATACATGTAATCAATTTTGAGGATGCCCATAGCTCCTTTAGAGACAGAGAGGAAAATATAATCTTGGTACACACTGATTTTTATTTATCATTTGATAAGCATGAAACATTTTTCTTGTTTTTATCTCCAACTGGTCCAATACCTTTTATGGGCAGCCAGTCACACCAAAACTGTAAGTAAGAAAAGGAAGAGCAAATTGGTTTATAGCTTGGACTTTATTGCTAAATGTCAAGACTGTTTTCAATATTAATTTTAGTCTTTTGAAATATTCCTTACTGCATTTTATTTGTATTTGTTCATGTTTTATTGCCAGGCCCTTCATCGTTTACCAAATATTTATACACTCCCTCCTGCTCATGTTCCTTTATATCATATTCCTGTTTCAGATTGGTATTTTCTTGATACTGTAACTTTCCTGCTTTAAACGTTGCCATTGCACATTTATCAAGACCAAATTACATTCTTATATCATCCAAGAAAGTCTTATCCACTTGCAGTTGTGCTTTCAACTCCTCATCTGATGAGCTATACAGTTTAAAGTAATCCACAAAAAGGAGATGAGACTTCTGTAAGCAAGGTTGTTTTCTGGGAGCCAAATTGTAACCATGACATAATCTTTTAAATAAATATCTTAACGAGTTAAAGGCAACACAAAACAACAGTGGTGACAAAGAATCTCCCTGTAATATACACCTTTGTATTTTTATCCCTGAGATGATAATTTGCTCTTTGTTATGGCTCAACTGCAAATTGGTTTGCCAGTATTTCATGGTCACTGGAATGTAACTGATCAATGAAAGGTGTGTCTAATACATCTGTAAGCACTCCTTTATGCATGAATGTGGGATGCTGTCAAATGTTTTTGTAATTTATTTATGTCTTACTTGGATATTCTCCTCCTTACAATTCTGTGTTAAGGCTTTATTTAGCAACAAATTATCCTTTGTTCTGTATGACTTTCATTTGTTCCCCTTTTATTCTATTGCCATGATTGATTGTTTATAAATAACTATAAACTCTAAATATATCACTTTCAATATATAGTTTGTTATCATGAGAAGGCAAGTTACTGGTCCATGGTTATTAGGATGGCCTACAGGTTCACTCTTATGGAGGAGTAACTTTTTTCCTACTGTTAACCAGGTTGATGTCTGCTCGGGATGCACAAATAATTCTTACTCAGGGCTACATCTTGCTGTAAAGATGTTAATACTTTTTAGCCAGAAGGAAAGTACTGTGTCTGGACCTGAGGTTTTCAAATTTAAAGCTCTGCTTAATTTTGTTTCAATTTCTCTGGCCATTACTTTATCACATTTCATATCCTGTATATTTTAACTCTTTACTGTTTTTTTCCCATTTTTTCATCCATTCAGCATTTTTTTAGGTTCCACGTGGGCTTAATAAATATTTCTCCATGTGTTGATTTCTTCCCTTTTTTGTGCTGTTTCTATTCCTTTTTCATTGTATCACAGTTCTCTTTAAAACATTTTTTGGGGCATCAATGAATTTCTTATTTTGTACCTTTCTTTTATATTTATCTGCATATCTTCTGAGTTTTTCTGCCTGTGCTGATATCTTTGGTTTATTAATTGCAATAGTGTATGATATATCCTGGTCTGTTCTGATACTGTGTGTTGCTTTTACCACATCTGTCTTTTTAAGTATTTTTGTTGATCTGTTCTCTCTTCAATATTCTTCTAACAGTGACACACCTCTTATCATAATTGCTTTATACTGTTCTCTATTTGATGTTTCCATGATGGCATTTTATTTATTCCCTTCCTTTCCCTTATTTCTCTGGGGTTTTTTTGGTGAAACTTTATATGTTATTAATGTATCTGCACAGTACTATAGCCTATTACTTCTATCACCTGAATGTCTGTTAATAGTCTTGATTGCAGTGCTCATCTGTTTTATCAGACTTCTAACATTTTCGGTCTTATTTACTTTCTGTCTTCTATTCCTTTCATTGATCTTAATTAAATCAAGCAACTCTTCCCTTAGATCATTTTTTTCTAAACTGAGAGCACATTTTTTCATCTCTCTTTCCTGTGGGCATTCTACAGACAGTACCTGAACATCTCCCTTTGACATATCCTCTTCAGTTGCATCCTGCATCATCTGCTGCTATGTCATATGGGAACTCATTGGCCCATCATCCCACAACATTGCATGTGTCAGAGTTTTTTGTTCCTTCCCTTGTTGTACAGCTCCAACTGAACCTTGTACTGGTTTGCTATTGAAGGCTCTAGAGCATCATCATGTGGCAAGTCATCAGATGCCTCCCCTTCCACCTGTTTCTCCTTAGTTTGGTCACTCGTTCCATCATTCACTAACATTATGTGTGTTGAATTTTTTACATTAATTCATTCACTTTTCAGGAAATTCATAACTTCAGTTTCTACTTATTTAACTTCTCCATTGCTAAGCCATATTTTATAATCCCCCTTTCTTTTCTTTTTTTCTGTATTATGCAATTTTCCATATCTGGATGACTTTGCCTGTATTTCCCTTCAAATATATTTGGTGTTGCTTTTTTGTATTGATTAGTGTTGCTTTCTCCATTACATTGATATTGCACCATATCAAATCACTTTTTCTTTCCCATTTCCATATTTATTCTTCAGATGTCTCCATCTCCTCATGTTTCTTATTAATTTGGAGAATTATTGTTCCATCATGCTGTGACATTACCTGTGATGGATTTTCAACACTAAATCCTTCACTTCACATGTATTCCATAAATTCAGTTTATATTTATTTAACTTCTTCCTTACTAATCCTCTGTTCTACATTCCCCCTTTATTTTCTTATTTTTGTATCGTGAAATTTTCTATGTATGGGTGCCTTTGCCTGTATTTCTCTTCAAATGTCTTAGGAGCTGCTTTTTTGTATTGATAAGTCTGGCTTCCTCCTTTAAATATGGTACCATGTCAGATCTTTTTTTTTTCTTTCTCATGTACATGTTTCTTTTTTATAGATTCCTATGTGTTTACTAGGATAATGACCACAGGAGCCTTTTTAAGCCAAGCCATGCATCCCAAATCTCTAACAAGTTTTGGTACCCTTGATAAGTGTAAGCAGGGGCCTGGAAGATTAACCATTTCCAGAGGAGCTCTGCTTCACATGGATGGGGAGCCTGTTCCAAAGATGGGGTAGTCTCTGGGATGCATACCTGTCTCTTAAGAAGGTCCTATTTATATCACAGACAAGTTTTAAGTCTTTAAAATGGGTAATTCTTGTGCTGTTTGTTTTACTGATATGCATGAGGTCCATCACAGTGGGGTCTGACAATGCCCTGTATGCCAGGCATAGGTCTCTCCTCAACAGCCTGTAGCAGACAGCATAGAGAGATAGGCCTTGAGACGGTCTGCATAGAGCATTCTACTTATGCCCTGTATTCTTTTAGTGAAAAACATCTGTGGATGTTCCATTTGTTGGATATGCCTGGTTAGGTACATACCAAATGGGGCACTGTACTCAACAATAGGTCTGATGAATGCAGAATACAGTGGAACGATGACTTCCTTGGACCTGAATGCCATACCTATGTTTATAAGTTGCGCAACATAGAATGATTTCCTCACTGCTGTAGACATGTGATGTTCAAAGGCTAGATTACTGTCTATGTGCATCCCCAAATCCCTAACTACTGGGTCACCTCTAATGGGTGTGTTGTCAATATGATAGTTACCAGGGGTGGATGACTTTGTGAAAGATATTATTATGCATTTTTTGGCATTTAGTTTTAGTCCATGTCTCTGACACCAGTTGTTTGTCTGTGTCAGCCCTCCTGGAGAACATTTGTGTTGGTGTGGGATTCAAAGACAGCTGATTTATAGCTTTCAAAAATTTCTAGGTCTTGTTCACTATATTTTTGGAGTTCCTGTGTTGATTCCTTTTCTATGCAGCCCAAAGTTTCTTCATCTATGTAATGTTTTTCTTGGATATGTTATATTAATGAATACAAATTTGCATTGGAAGCTTTTGACAGTTTTCCTTGTGATAAGTGTTTTTCTTTCCTCTAATTTTCAAAGGTTCATAGGTTCATAGATGTGTACTAGGCTAATGGCCCTGGAGCCTTTACAAGCCAAGCCCATAGGATTACCCTGGCATCGTGCCACCCGACCATAGCTCCCAGTGCCTCTGTTGAGTAGAGCCACTGGAGTGATCCCCGGGGTGAATTTTCTATTTCCCATCCACTCATCAAGATTTCTCTTGAAGTGGGCCAGTGAGGTGCTCTGCTTGACATGTATGGGAAATCTATTCCATAGCATGGGCAGTCCCTGGGTTATGAGCCTGTCCCTCCAGCATGTTCTGTTGATTGTGGTAATGAGGTTGAGGTCTCTGGAGCATGTGGTGCAGAGGGATTGGGATTTTTTTATATGTAGCATTTCTAACAGAGCTGGGTCAGACATGGCTTTGTAAGTCAAGTAGAGATCTCTCTTAATCTTTCCGAATATTTTCTAGCTAGGAATTCTTGGTTTTGTGCATAATAGTAAAAATACATAATGTCTTCCTTATCCTAAATAGTCCATTCTGTCATCTTTTTGGCTGTTTCTGGCCTGTTAGTTTTTGTGTTTATTGTGGGCTACTACTTCTTTCTACAATGGGGAGGGCATCCTCCCCTAAGCGTGACTTAACCCCATCGTAGGAATGTTTCTGTATCTTGAGGATTCTACGCTGCCATATTTTTCCAGTCCTGGCACCAGTGTGCACACCAGGATTTGGCATGTTTTTATCCTGGGACTTGTGCATCCATCTGTCATTTTTATTTTTAACCTAGCTTTCTCTATGATATATGCTATGTAAGATACAGTCTATATAGCAATGTTGTCCTGTTGAGCTGGCATGAGCGCTTCATCAAAAGTTAAGTACATAATTTATTTTAAATTGACTAAAAAAGAAATCTTGAAAAATGCCAGTTTGGAATAAAATGCAATTCATACTACACCTCAGAGACAGATGTGTGTGTGTGTGTGTGTGTGTGTGTGTGTGTGTGTGTGTGTGTGTGTGTGTGTGTGTGTGTGTGTGTGAAAGAGTGAGAGAGATCAAAGTTTTGCATGATAATTAGAGTTAATGTTCATTTAACAGAGAAGAGAACATTCAAAAGAGACACTACTCTGACTTTTAATGTTCCAAGAAGGCCAGTATTCATAGTCTGGGGCTTTGCATTTTCAAAGTGGTAATCCACGAAGAGCGACAGTATGTGGTTATGCAAATCACAGACTTTCAAGATGACTACATAAATGTGGAGACCTTTTTTTAAACATGCCTCCCTTTTGCAAAAGCGTGATAGACAACGCATAAGTGATAGAGGGCAGCTGATATGCAAATAAGGGGCATTACACATTTGCACATCAGTAGGATTCATAGGAATTAATCCATAATGAGCTCATTTGCATACCAATGTGAAAATGGTCATTAACATATGCTGTAAGCAGCAATTTAACAGGAGAATATGGAGTTGCAAGGAGAAGGGAAACTCATTTGGAGTCAGTGAAGTGTTTGTGTATACACAGGAAGACTACTGAAGGGTTGTTGGGAAAATGTTTCATTGGTGTCAATGAAATCCTTCTGCATATATGGGCAGACTACTGAAGGAACTGTTGGAGTTAATGTTTCATTTGGTGTCAGGAAAGTGTTTATGCATACATGGATAGACTACTGAAGAGGTTGTTACACAAATGTTTCATTTGGAGTCAGTGAAGTGCTTGTACATACAAGGACATACTACTGAAGGGGTTGTTGTGGGAAATGTTTCATTTGGTGTCAGGGACATGCTTGAGCGTATATGGGAAGACTACAGAAAGAGTTGATGGGGTAAATGTTTCATTTGGTGTCAGAGATGTGCTTGTGCATACATGGACAAACTGCTGAAGGGATTGATTCTGGAAATGTTTCATTTTGGTGCTTGTGCATACCTGGACATAAGCTGAAGGGATCAGTGGGGAAATGTTTAATTTTGGTGTTTGTGCATACTTGGACAAACTGCTGAAGTGATTGCTGGGCAGGGCAAAATAGTTTATTTTTGTGATTTTTAATACTTTTGAATATTCAGACATGCTTCTGAAGGGGTTGCTAGCAGGAAGACTTAATTTGTGTGTCACTGAAGTACTTTTGCAGACATGGACAAACTACTGAAGGGATGGTTGGGGGCAAGTTTGTGGTTTGCAATTCAGGTATGAATGGTGAAGCATTACATTTAACAAGTAATGTGTGCACTATGCAGATACTAGCCTATAAATTATAAAAACACTTAATTAGCATACACATGACCTCTTGAAAGATCCTGTCCAGAAATTCCAGGGGGTACCCTCTGTTTAGAAGCATATCCTTTAATATTTCACCATCAGCAACAAAGGTTGATGCCACCAAAACTATTCTCTCTAGCCGCACCAGGTGTTGTTTGAAAAGGGCTTTTTTTGGTGAAGAGTGTGTCAGCTATCAAAATGAAGCAGAGAATTAGAATATGTAGGTTTCCTATGCAGACTGGATGTGAAACATCTATTGGTATGATCAATATTTAACTGCACATCCAAATAGTTGATAACATCACAGGATTTTGTCATGGTAAATTTCAGGAAATGGGTGGCATTATTTATATAAGAAAAAAAACTTGTCAAGTTTAGTCTCAGTGTCCTGCTAAAAAAAGTGACAATATCATCATGAATGCACCCATAGAGGCTCCAACACTTGGAGGTACATACAGACCCCATTGAATTACATTTTACCTGTTTGTAAATAGATCCTTCAAACCAAATTAAATTGTTATTAAGAACAATTTCCATAAGACTGGATAAATAATTTACTAGTCTGTTACTCAAGCTAGTATACTGGGTTAGGTACAAACTAAACCAATCAAGACCAGTGTCATGGGTTATTACAGAAAATAGGTCTTTGTGTCAATTGTGGCCAAAATTAACTTCTCATCAGCTATTTCCTTATGAATCTTTTTAAGAAAATACAATGAATCCTTATAAATATGTGTCTCATTATCCAGGATATGTTTCAGTTTTGTATCAATAAACTTGGCCATACTGTGCATTTTGGAGCCCTTAGCATCTATTATCGGGCAGATGGGGGAATTACACAAATCTTTGTATATTTTAGGGATCCAGAAAATTGAAGAGATCCATGGAAAATCATTCTTAATAAAAGTAAAATTAATATGTTGTCTCTAGTAGAACTCTGTCACAGGGGTGCCTCCCTTTATACTGACATGGCTTTTCTCTTGGTAGCTGTATTGTTCTGTCTACAGGTCTGTCAAACCCCTGGCAGAGTGACTTTGAGCAAGCATGGCATCTTTCAGCTGTGTCAACTATATGTCTCTTTCTGCCTCACTAGAACTAATGTGATGATATCAAAGTGATTGGGCTGTAAATAACTGACTTATTTTGTGGCTGAGGTAATTACAGCTTCCGTGCAGATACACCTGTCTGTCAGTTGGTTTCCTATAGACATGTCTATAATGCCTCATTTTGTATAGTAACCTTAGTATCAAGGAAGGTTACACTTCATGTTGAGTACTCCAAGGCCAGTTTAGACGTTGTAAGGATTCTGTTGAGTCCTTGGTGAAATTCCTTGAGGAAATTCATGCTATGTGTCCATAGCACAAATAAGTTATCAATAAGATGGAAATACGCAGTGGCCTATGTGTATGGTGCTGTAGAAATTCCTCTTTTAGGTTTACCGTGAATAAGTTTGCATATTGTGGAGCCATTCTCGTGCCCATTGTAGTGCCCACAGTCTAAACACAGTGTTCCCCATTAAAGGACAAACTATCTGTCCCAATAACTTCTATAAGTTGTCCCACTATATCCAGAGTAATGTTGCAATGATCTGTTTTCTCTTGTAAGTACTTGAGATGGGTAGCAATGCCATCTTCATGAGGGATGTTTGTATAGAATGATGTAACATCCAATGTGGTTAAAACAGTGTTAGGTGGTAGGTCATGATAACTTTTCAGAATGTGAAGAAAATGAGTGGTGACTTAAATATAGCTGTCTCTCTCATTGACTAGTGGTTTCAGAATTTTCTCCACAAACCCAGAAATTCCTTCTGTCTGTGTTCCTTTGCCTGATGCTATTTCTCTGTCTGGATTTCCTGACTTATGGAGCTTTGGTAGCATGTAGAAAACTCCTAGCATAGGCTGATTTGGAATGAGATCAGTTAGTTTGTCCTGGATAAAATATAGGAAGAATTTAATAAGATTATTTAGTTCTTTTGTGCATTATTAAGCTGGAACCTCAGTCAGATGTCTGTAGTAAATGTGATCAGAAAGCTGTCGATTGGCCTCAACAATATAGTCAACACAGTTCTGGACAACCACACAAAGCTGGAAAATTACTATAAATACCTTAAATGATTATAAATTATCTTACAGCCAGGAACTATTGTAATTTGATGGTTTTCTGACATTCATGCTGTACTGCAAGTTAAGTTTTATTAATTGACGCCAACTCAAAACTAAGTTAAATTTATTTCTTATGTGCTAATAAATTCTATTTTTATAAAAGAATTCAACTTGGTGCATGTTAGCTGTTTTAATTTTGGCTTATATGTAACCTAGAATAAGAGCTGAAATAGTTCCACGTTCTTTAACCACACTCTGTTTGCGTGATCCACAAAACTGATCATGATTCCTTGCACTTTTGATACTGGCTTCGCATACAGGCTGAAGTCCAATTTAGTTGCAGGGCAGGCTGGTAAAATGCCCTTGCCTGCCAGACTCCACTTTCCCTCGCAGAGAATTTGGATTTGCCAGTCCCTGAGTTGACAATGCAATATCACAGTCTCTGTTTCCTTTTCCAGAGTGTAGAAAGCTATGACAGTCCTTCAGCAGGGCCATTTTAGTGTATGTCTGTCTGCAAAAGCAGTCAAGTATGACTGGAGCAAGAAGATGAATATATGAAAGTCTGAAGTCTCTGACTTGACTAACAAAGCCTGACAACAGAATGACTGACCAAAATGATTGACTGAGTTCAGTTTCACTGCAGTATATAGCTTATCAGGACAGAGGGGGCTTGGAATTTTCTTTGTTCTGTCTCTGCAGCTGATGACGTCCAGCCTTTGCCTTGGCTATTTATGTTACCAGAGTACATTATCTCTTTAATTAACACCACATCTTGAAAGAGGAGGAAATTGCAGAGATCACTTTATATACATCCTGTGAGTTTATCACTCCTTTCTGAACTGTTGCCACCTTCATGTCCAAGAAGCAGAATGGTATACAGTTTCATGTATCATTTAATATATGTCTATGACATGTATGAGCTGCCTTTTATCCAAACTACCATTTTTCAAGATTTCATTTTTAACCAATTGGAAATAAATGATGCAATCCTGTTTATAGGCACAGGTGACTATCTAAGCACTATATTTAACATCAGAAACATAATAACTGTCATGCTAGTTTGTAAGTTCGAGTAATTGCAGCACCTATGTTTGTCCAATAAAAGGTATTACATCACACATGTGTTCCAATGTCTTTGTGCTGACTGTCCTGTAGTTTTTGCTTAAGAGAATGAAATCTCTCCTAGTTTCTCCAACATAAGTACTGGAACACTTCATGCAAATCATATAATAAGTTCTTAGGATATTAATATGCTAATGACCATTAGGATCCTTACAAGTCTAGCCACAAGCCCTAAACCATTTTGGGTAATCAGGTATCATAAGCATTTATATAAGAGGACATGTTATTAGGAAGGGAAATAAGAATTTGGGGGGGGGGGGTTAGTTAGGATAAAACGTTTCTTACTGATGGCCTCTGTCCATAAGGGACATGGGGGCCAGAATGGGGGTACATTTACAATTTCCCATCCAATTTTCAAGGTTTCATTTAAATAGGGTCAGGGATGAACTCTGTTTTACATGGATGGGGAGCCTTTTCCATAGTGTGCAGATCTTATGGGACAAATCTGTCCCTCCAGAACATTCTGTTGATATCACAAGCAAAGTTCAGATCCCTGGATCTAGTGTTTCTGGTGCTGTTTGTTTTGTGCATGTGCAACAGATCCATCATGGCTGGATTTGAGGAAGCCCTGTAAGGTAAGTAAAGATCCCTTCAGCAGCCTGTAGGAGACTGAGTACAGAGTCAGAGTCTTTAGGTGATCAGTGCGGGACAGGATATTCATACCGTGAATTCACCTGGTGAAAACCTTTGTGGGCATTCCAGCTGTTGCAAGTGTCTGGTTAGATACATGCCAAAGGGGGGGGGGTACTGTATTCAATAATAGGTTAGATAAGGGTTGAGTAGAGTGGTACTATAATTTCCTTGGACCTGGAAGCCATACTCTTACCTATAAGTTGGGTGATATAGAATGATTTTCTTATTATCTTAGCTACATGTTGATCAAAAGTTAGATTGCTGTCAACATATGTTTCCAGATCCCTTACTACTGGGTCAGCTCTTAGGGGTGTTTTATTGATGGAGTAATTAACTTGGGTTGACAATTTCCCAAAAGACATTATAATGCATTTTAGCATTGAGTTTTAGGCCATGGCTTTGGCACCAGTTATTTGTCTGTGTTAAACCCTCTTTCAAGATGTTGGTGTCTTAGGGGAAATCTATAATAGCTCACAATTTATAGTCATCTGTGAACTTGGTGACACAGAGGCCTTGAACATTAGACTTGACTTACGAGAAGTAGATGCCAAACAGGAGTAGGCCCAGCCTGGAGCCCTGGGGTATTCTGCTGGTGACAGATCTCTTAGTGGAGGTGGTTTCACAAATCCTGACTTCTTGGTTCCTGTCTATGAGCCAGCCAGCAGTCCATTGAATTAATAAGAGATTAATGGCTAGCTCAGAGAGCTTGTCAACAATGTCTGAGTGGGGTATTGTATTTCATGCCATGTCCAGGTCAAGATAAGCAGTATGCACTGTTTTACCCTCATCCATTGCCTTGGTGACCCTCTCAAAGTAGCTAACCAGGTTAAGTAGGTATGACCTGCCCTTAACAAAGCCAAACTAGGATGGGTCCAGTGTCTGCAGGATTTCAGTGTCCTTGTTTATCAATTCCATGATAATTCATTCCATGGCATTGCATATTACATTTGTTAGGCTGATGGGAGTGTAGTTCCTGGGGTCAGGTGATGGTCCAACTCTTATGGAAAGGAATGACTGTTGCAGTCCTCCATTTATTTGGAACATAGTCTTTTTCAAGGCTACAGTTCAAGAGTGCCTCAAGTGGTCCTGATAGGTCATATTTTTGACTGTCTAAGAGGCAACTGTGGATGTTGTCAGGCCCACTGAGGCAATGTTCTTACTTTAGCAAGCGCCACCAGCATCTGGTCCCTGCTAATGGTTGGGGGAAGTATGTTAGAGGGGACTTCACCTGGTGGAGTTGAGCGGAGTGGATGACGAAGTTTGAGCTAAATTTATCAGCCAGTAGATTTGCTATGTCGCCCTGATTGGTGAAGGTAGTACCATTCACCACCAGTACAGCACACCGCTGTGTGTTGCCTTTAAGGTTCTAGACATAGCTGAAGAAGGCCTTGTGATTGGTCCTTAGCCTACTAGGCTATCCTGACCTAATATCTGAACTTGCTCGACTTAATTAAACCTCTTAGTTTCTTGTTCAGTTATAAAAGAGAGCATTTGTCTTTAAAGAAGTTGCTCTTCCTGAAATTGACCATGATTTTTCTTCTCTTATCCTGTTTAAGTGAGAATTCCACCAGAGTAGTTTGCTTTTAGTGTTTTATTTAGGCTTATTTCTGGTAGGTATTCCAGCCTCTATGTAGCCTTTTATATGCTTAATTCTGCATAGGTAGCTGTGGTCTCGGGGTTAAGGGAGCCTTGAACTGTCACTTAATAAGATGTAGTTTGCCTTAGAATAGTTCCAAACTGTTACTGGTTTAGCTGGGTTTCCTGGGTTGGTTTTGACTTTGGGGGGGGGGATGCTCTCCCATGTTATTGAGTACCAGATCCAGTATGCTTGAGCCTCTTGTTAGCATGTGCACTACTTGTTCCTGGGTGTTTATGTTAATAAAGTCAATGAGGTGTTGTGTTTGCGAATTTGAGTCAGTGTACACTTCCCAGTCTATAGAGGGGTAGTTAAAGTCACCCATGATTAGGGTGTTTGGTTAGATGGTGAACTGTACCTGGCCATGATATGATGAGGGACCTTATCTATGGTGACTTACACGTGGATGAGCTCCATAGTATCATCCTGTCTAACCAAGCTGTTGGATGTCATTTGCTAACATAGAGCAAGAGATCTTCATCTTTGGCTCCAGTCTGTGCTGTTGTTAGTCTAAATGTGTGGAAGGGACTGTAGCCTTGCACTGTCAGAGTATTTTCTATGGCTTTGAACCAAGTCTCACTCATGGCACAGATGTATATATTGTCCAAAGTGAGGAGGGCTTGAAGGGCGTGGAGTTTTTTGGTTTAGGTTTATAGCATTGACTTTTTCACTATAATATATTTCATTCCTAAAAAGATATGAACATTCCTTAGCAATATGAAGAGCAGCAATAACTAGGGTGGGGTAATGTTGTTAGGGGACATGACCTGCAGGTGTCACTGGGTGTGAGTGCAGTACTGGCTTCATAAATGACTTAGGGTACCACATTCACAGTTCCAGCTAAAGCTCAGAGTGTGTGGTAGTTGTAACTGAATAATATGAGAAATAAACTTATAGTAAAGTCTCCTGTAAGTTTATTGCCACTTTGGGAGAACTTTTTGAAGATACTCTGGATGTTTATCACTAGGATATTTTTCAGACTATGTGGATGACAGCAAAATCTGGTGGGTGACAGAAAGAAGGAACATCTGATATCAGGGACTGACTGTAAAATAAGAAAGTTAGTCATGATGGATCTGTACAGTGTTAACATTATGTAGTTAAATGGTAACACAAGTGTAATGATTTTTGTTGGTTTTTGATGTGTGACATTTCCTTCATTTGGATTTCAAGGCTGTGAGGCATGTTTTTGACTCATAGGGTTGCTCAGTCCACTGTGCTTTGGGGAGACCGTCTACTGATACAAAATCTATGCATGAGTTGTACCTGTTCCCTAAAATTGTCATCTTCACTGCATAACCTACAGAGTCAAAGGAAATGTGAGCATGGCAAAATATTCTTTGCATGCTGGGGATGATAAGAGTTGCAGAGAAAATGCCTGACATGTATACCCATTAGCAGTCTTATTTAACTTTGAAGTCATTAGAAATTTCAGTGCAGCTAGTGAAAAATACTTAAGATAACACATGGTATCCAGGACAACAGGTGTAGAAAATAGAGAGCCAGGGATTCATAAACATAGTACACTGATGTGGACAAGCATCATGCACACCATGTCTACTGTATCACTGTGAACTAATGCAATTCATAGACATGAATCACTGCTGTCCACAGCAGCTTGCAACATGCAGCTTATTTTCTGTATGGTGCACTCTAGCACTTAGAACACTATTGTGTACATCATGTCAGTGCTACACAACATAGCTGTGGCAGGCAGGTTGCTACCTGGAGATAATTACTAAGGTTTAGTATACCTTAGTAAGCTACTTTTCATTGCTGCACTGTGGTTTCCCATCATGCCTAGAAATGATTCATCATAAGTGTCATTTTGTTGGCACTACAGTGGACCAGGAGTCAGTGCTATAATACTATAATGAAGGGCTCTGTTAATGTGTGGCCTCCCATTGACAGAAGCTTGCCAGCATCACTGAGTTGGGGGCAGGACCAACTTGTGTGTGGTAGCAGCTTTATATATACCACAGGGGGCTATAAAGGGAGTTTTGCACCATGCAACTCAGTGTTTGGGATTTTATATTATACAGCAGTATCATGTTTCTCAGCACTGTATGCTAGGCAGCATATTATCTGGATGGGGGGTATATGCTGACAAACATAGCTCTGTTATACACTATCAGAGACAGTCAACGTGGAAGGCCATAAGGGGAGTTTAGTGTGCTGCATTAGTTCAAGAATCTCCTTCTTTAGTATACTTATTCTGTGTTGTGAATAGTGATAATTCACTTAGGAACTAGTTCTGACAGTGGTTTGCAAAGGCAGAGATATGAGTTCAAGTCCTGGTGCTGTATGTACCAGTGAATGTGGCCATGTTTTGTTTATTTAATTTTGGGTAGACTTTTTTAGTGGCTATTGGCAAGGTGGTTAAGGTCCATGGACTCCCTCTGCCTCCTAAATGCCATTAATCTGTCAACCTAAGTGGTTGCTGTCCTATAGAGGTTACCATGTCAGAAAAGGTTAGTGCTCTCTTGGTGCCACTTTCTTGGATTACATAAAATGAGGAGGGGGTTACTTTGTGTGTCTACTCCATGCATGCTTACACACATATTACACAATGGAGCAAGACTATTGTGAACAGATTTTTATCAGACATTCAGAGTTTTGGTACTGAGGTATACTGTATACCATCCCTGCACCACTGTACATTAATGTTTAGGAATCTCAGTCAGGTACAGCAACCTGTCGAAAACAGGGAATGTAAAAAGCATGTCACAGACTGTGTATGTAAGAGAGAACAGAGTGTCAATATACAGAAATTGTGGAGATTTTTATGTATCTATATCTATCTATCTATCTGTCTATCTATCTATCTATCTATCTATCTATCTATCTATCTATTTATTTCAGTTTGGCAAATGGTTACGTGAACAGTTTAACAGACCCTTTTCAGCCACGACTTGGGCCCAGAGGACAATGAACATTATAGTAGAAAATATTGTACAGACAACATTACTTACTTAACATTGACTTTAAAGAAAGAAACATTTAACATACAGTGAATAGGTTTTTAAAGGTATTAACTTATAATATGTACAATTCCAGCACAGAGAAAAGTATATATAGCCAAGGTAGGGAAAATGGAGTATAAGAGCCATCAGGAAGACAAAATGTAAGACTGTGTTATGATCACACGGAAAACTGTGAGAATGATGATCGGACTGACTATACACAGAAGAAGGACTGATCTGCAAATTGTACAACGTGTGAATGGGAAAAGTTCTGAATATGTATGTCCCAATAATGTCTACACCAGTTACCAAATTAGGACAGACACTTCAAAGTAAAAATGATGTTAGGTAGGCAGAATACCAAAATGAGGAACTTTCAGAATAAAAGGATTTACAGTGTGACCGAGCAGTTATACTCAGGTACTGAAAGTAAAAACTCACAAACATATAATATAATGTACACTGTGTTCATTGATATGAAGAAAAGAAGCAGGTGACCAGATCAGTAGCGTAACAGGTTCATAGGTGTCTGGACTCGTATTAAGTTTGTGGCCAAGGAGACCATTGAGAAGTTCAGCCACATCTCTCAGTACTCATGGGAGGCTAACACTATCCACAATTAAGCAGATTTTCTAAATATGTCCTCCTATCCAGGTTGCTACAAAAACACTTAGCTTGATATGTAAAGGCAGTCTGCTGAACAAACAGTGATCACATTGGTTTGGGTTAGGTACCTGTCACCTCATTTGCTGATGTTAATGTGGTGGCATAGTTTAAGTCTCTAAAGTGGGTGTTTGGTTTACAGCTGGTGTTGTTTATTTGAACAAATTCAAAGAATGATGGTTCATTCATAGCACAGAAAAGTAAGCAGGGATTATCCCTCAGGAATCTATATGATACTGAGTAGATGGACATGTTTTAATCTAACAGAGTAGCTAAGGATAATGAGACTGGAAATCTTTTTGGGTGAATAAAAATTAAGGCCTGTTGAATTGGTTTACGTGCTTAGTAGGGTACATGCCAGTGGGGTATTATGCTCAATAAGGGTCCTAATAAGGGAGGAAGAAAGTAGGACTATAACTTTTTTTGGACCTTGAGAAAATAACGCAAAGTATATGTTGTGTAAAGTAGGAGAGTTTTGTAACCATTGAAGGGACATGTCGACAAAGTAATACCAAGTAGTTGTTGACAGTGTCAGAATTAAGGGGGACATTATCACTATGGTAAGTGGAAGTAACGCCAGATTTACCAAAAAAAAATAGCTACATTTCTTGATATTGAGGGTAAGATATGGTTAACACACAAAGCATTCATTTGGTCTAGTCCTTGGTGAAAAATGTGAATATCAGAATGGAATTTGATAACTTCCCCCAGTTTGCAATCAGCAAATGTGATTAGCCATAATCCACTGATATCAGCTTTCATGTCAGAGAAGTATTACCAAAGAGAAGGAAACTCAGGACAGCGCCTTTTGTGGCAACACTGGCAATTCCTTTCTGTCTAGCACAAACATCCCTAACTTTAATGATATTGGTTCTGTCAGATAGCCAGTTATCTTTCAAACTATGTACAAGTTAAAATTGAGTTGGGAGAATTTGTCAATAAACCCAGCATTACAGATAGTGCCAAAGGCCTTCATAATGTCCAGGTAAGCAGTGTAGATTGTGTGCCCCCTTATCAATGGCTTCAGAAACCTTCTCACAAAGCTCAATCAGGTTAAGTAGGCATGATCTGACTTTTATACAACCCGACTGGTATAGATCTAGGAATATAAGGTCACCTTTATCAGTATTTATTAGTTCAACTATAATACTTTCCATGACCTTGCAAATAATACTAGTGAGACAATAGGCCTTAATTACAAGGGTCAGTAGGTGTATCACCTTTATGAAAGAACACTACAACAGCAGTTCTCCACACATTCAGGATGAGGTGATATAGGTGTTTTGTCAGGATCCATGTTACCGATATATTTTTTTTAATTTTTGAAAGTGACGAAGGACTTGGTCCAAAGTGATTTCAGGATGGGAGCTATGACATGGAATTGGGTGGACAGATGGGAAGGTGGGAGAGACAAAATTTTGCCCACAAAATATTAACAATGTCTTTGGGACTACAGAAGGTGACACCATTAGAGAAAAGATCAGTACAGAATTGTTGGTTACTTCTAAGTTTTTTTAATACAGCTGAAGGAGGTCTTATTAAAATAATTGTGCTTATAAACTCAGCTATTTCAGTTAGCATGGTGGTTGAGAGTCTATATCCTATTAAAAGCAAGTCTTAAGTTAGTATGTATGACCACAAAGGCAAAATCCTAAGGTTCTATAATAGCATTACTTATGTACGGACACTTCCAAAAAGGTATTTCAAATAAAAATTCTGTCTGAAACAAATATCACTACAAGCAGAATATAGTCTGGACAAGCATCCATGTTCTGAAAGGTAAAATTTCTTGTCTAATCAGCTAGCTGGCAAATAGTAAAAGTTTGAGGACTTATATACTAAGTACAATTCAAAAGGTAACTTCAAAAAGCATCAGACCATGCAGCTTAGTGGCACAAAAAACAAGACAGTGTGATGAGCTGGCAGAAAATGCAGTCCTTAGAGTGATTTTGGTGGCAGTAATGTAGGAGGGAAAATCTTCAGCTATGAGAAATGAAGCAATTTGTTGTCATTAATGCCTCAAGCAAAACAGATATGAGTGATTAAAATGTTCCTAAGCTTAAGAGGTATGACTGTTGTAAACTTGATATCACCATTCCAATATCAGGAAATATATTGTCAAAGACACGGGGATGATAATTCCTGCTTTTTTACAAAAGACCAAATAACAGAGCTCACAGTGCTCATCTAGGTGTTGCAAAACTTAAGCACTTATAAAGGAAAACATCTGTGTACATAAGATGGACAGCAAGATAGAAGGTATGCTGAATACTTATTTAATGTACCAGGGAAAACAGTCAGCAATGTCAATGCACCAGCTCAGATATCAGAACTGCATTAGATGATTAGACAGCTATTACCACTGATTTACATGAACCCAGCTAACAATATTAAATGTCTTCTGTGACTGATTAATAGTATTGATACTTCACAATGGCACCAGTACTGCCCACTTGGCATAAAAGTAATAGAAAAAAAATTTCTCATAGACAGGCATTTGAAGGTCTATCAGATCAAGAAACATACCACATTAAATAACATCTACATCAAGCATTTCTGCTGTAGTATGCTTATTTATAAGAGAAAAAACAATTCCACTATAATCATGGGTTAATGGCATTTGATAATGGTACATGGCCAACATAGGGCAATCAGAAGTGAAAGCATTAATGACATTTCCTGGAAACAACACGCAAATGTACAGCATGCTGAGTAAATATATACATGTGATTATTTCTACAAAGGGAGGCTTACCAACATATCTTATATTTATTTACATCTACAGTCTCAGGTTGCCTTCAGTATTCCAGTCCAAATCTAGACAAGATGAACTAATGAGACAGAGACACTCATAGTTAAAAGAGAAAACAAAGTCCTATACAGATCCCATGAGAAAGACCAAGATATAATAGTAGTCTTCATATTTTAAACATATGGGAAAGGACAATCCCCCAGACAATAAATTCTGTTTAGGCATAGTGTAGAGCCTACACGGAAGTTACCATGTCCGTGTATGCAGATCCCCCTCGTTAGCGTGCCATGTATGTTAATGATGACGAGTTGCTGAAGGAGAACAGTAGAACACAGATATTGAATCAGTGTAGGGAGTGTGTTACTAAGGTGACTGCAGATGAGTAACACATACCCCTGTACTGTCCAAGTGCATGATATCAATGTATTTAATTTCCTTTTTATTATTTTTTTTAAAGTTTGTGCAGTGTGGCGCACAGCAATTGACACGTCAGACATCTAAAAATAGAAACCGGATTCATTCAATTTTTGACTCAAAGGTCAAGTTTAAGCATTACTTAGCAGGCTTGTGCGGCATGGTACAGTGCTTAGCAGTGCTTAAACATTGCTCAGAGGTATATGTAAAAGTATAGCAGCATTCCAGATATCCACGTAGCCATGTGGATAGAGTTACGGCCTTATGTGCAGTAAATGTGGAGTGTGAATACATGGATTGAAATAAAGCAATTATTTTTGAAATATAAATTATGCCAATTATTTTTAAATCATGATCTGCTGCACTCAGCTAAGCTCTGATAAGACTTGCTAAGCCATGATAAGCACTGCTTAAACTACCTCTGTTTAGGCACTGCTTGGCAGTGCTTGGCACCGCTTGGCTGTGCTTAGCTGGTTTGGCACTGCTAAGCATTGCCAATTTAAGCACTGCTCAGCTCAGTATAGGTCTATATTACATCGTTGAAGGGGCTGTTCATCAAACGCCCTTTCATTGACACATAATAATCAAAATACCAAAACCCCTGAATGGCCACATAAGTGAATTTTTTCCAGGGGAAAAAATCGCTTGGCCAACTCAAAAAAACACAAATTTGCAGACTCTACTAAGTGGGGGGGTTTCACCCCCTAACTAAATATACCAACTCCAAGATTGCACTACAGTGAAGGAAAGAGCAAATCCCTGATGACCAAGAGATTTTTTCCCCTGGAAAAAAATTCACTTATGTCGCTGTTCTGGGTTTTGGTATTTCGATTATTGTGTCGATGAAAGGACTTTCAATGAACAGCACCTTCAACAATGTAATATATTCACTGGTTTGTATGGGTCAGAAAACAGGCTATATTAAGCACAACAGGTAGGAATATAGTATAACCAGTTGGAGTTTTAACTGTGCAGGAACTATGGCAGGCATTGGTGATGGTGTGAGCTTCTGGGCACAGCGGTGGGGCATTCAGGAGTCCAGGGTCATGGTTGGCCTCCTGGTAAAAGACCACAAAGACTGCATGATGCAGGGACAGTTCCAGGGCTCAGAGTGCAAGGCAGAGACCTGGGACTGGCTGGCACATGATTTCACCAGTGCAACAGGTATTCCTCACAGGTCAGCAGGTCTGTCATCAATATGATGACCTGAAGTTTTGGAAGGTAGATCTTCTGGACACCTGGGTCCAGGAAGCTCGGGCTGAGAATACCCCACAAGTTTGTAAGTACTGTTAGCATTGTTTTACTAATACCTAATCTGCATGTTTGATAGACAGGTATGCATAATGGTGTGCTTCTCTGTCTACAGCTGCAGAGGAGAGAGTGCACAACCTACAGGCACATGCAGGGTGCTTGGCCAGGTTGCGCAGTGAGTGTAGTGAGCACAGATTAATTTGCAATATATAGTCAAATAAGCAAGAAAGAGTAAAGCATTAACAGCCAATAGGTACATACAGTAAATTTGTGTATTGCAATGAATGTGGACGAAGGTCTGTACTGCAATAAGTGACTACTGCCAACTGTAGTGCAATCAACAGTGAAGACTAAAACATTAAACCTAATAATGTAAACGAAATAAAGTGTTTACTGCAATAATTGTGGAATTACAGCTCTATTGCAACACCTGCATTATATCAACTGTTGTGCAATAAAGACTCAAAACTATACCATGAACTGCATGAAGGCACCCCAATAAAGCTGTGTTGTGCCATATGTATGGAATGAGGGCTGTGTTGCATGAAATTGATTATGACAACTGCTCTGACACAAAAACACAAAAGAATGCCACTACCTGCCTCAAGGTATAGCTAATAAAGAGTGTTATGCAATAGCTGTAAATTCAGAGCTGTAATACAAGAAATGCATTATGACACCTGTTCTGCAGTAACATCTGAAGCAATACCATTAACACCCAAGGTGTATTGTATATATCAGGATTTTCTTGCGTTAACCATTGCATTTCAGCTATATGCACTCATGCTCAGAGGTGTGGTGCTGCAAGCAAGTATGACAGTATAATAGCTGTAGACTGCAAATATACTATCTGCAACTGTATATGGGTGACCTAGCCAACCCAATAATCTGATATGGTTTGTAGACTTCACAGATATTTCCACCCACTAACAGTATATTGTGTACACCTGCATTCTGTGTAGTAATGTATAGATTACCTAGTATCTCTGTCATGCATGAATCTCATGCATGTGTGTACAACTGTCATTGCAGTCTAGTATAAAACTGTAGTACTATTATCAGGTCATATTTTGTTTCCAAGTGAGCTCTAGGCAAATATCAGTCAGTGAGTAGTCAGCATTGGCTCAGTAGCTCAGTTTGTTAAATGCTCTGTCTCAAGTACATTCTGCCACACACAGACCAGGGTTTGAAAGCAGTGTCATGTAATAAATATTACTAAATCAGTTTTGTATTGATGACAGATGTTCTCGCTGCAGAAAAACAAGTAAATGTGTGTAGTAGCCCTTATTATGAGTAAATAGTGTGTGTGTTTAGAAGTAACAGACTGTTAAGAGCATTGACCAGGAATGTGATAAGACTTCATAAAATAAAGGCAAAACATACAATAGTAATAAAATAAAATAAATAAAAAGTATAATCTTGGTATTGCTGTATGCCTGGAGTGTCTCTGAAATTTTTCTGAAGTTCTATCCCCATGGCTGCCAAGCATGGCATGATAGTTGTTTACACTCTGTACTGTACACATGCATGTCTCTCAAGTGCCACACTGTCACAGACTGTAATTAGTGTTGTGCAATCCCTCTGTTACAGATGTATCCTTAACATGATTATGTCAATAGCACAGCCACACTACATCAGTCCACAGTACACCTTGGTAGTTATATAGGTCCACCTGATGTGTAAGTGTTCTCTGTAGATGTGTACCTGCAGATGCTACTGCTTGGCCCATACTGTCCCATGCAGATAGCTTAAGAAGTATGTACATGCTACAGCAGCTATAGGATACTGTTAAGCATAAAGGAAGGACAGACCTGTAGAGTATATAGCAGTACTGTTGTAAACTATAAACCCTATACTAGTATTAATGCACTGTATTTCCTCCTCTCCCCACCCTTTATCTTCATCTAAATCTATTATTCTTATACATTGCTTATGGTTTACTATTAACATATGTTGTTCTCTAAATTTATTTTGGGACATGTGTTTTATTATTGTTATGTATTACAATGGTTGCATATTAACATATCTTGTTGAATTACTGATGTTGTTGGCCTTATGCCATAACTGTTACTGGCATGATCTTAATATACTGACTGTTATGTTATTTATTGTTGTATTCCATATAATATGCATTGATATGTTAATGGGTTATTTCCAGTATTTTCGCATGCTGTTATAACTAACAAAATATTTTGTTCCTAACTAATCTATATGTTTTTCTATACCTCTATCACCACAGTATGTTAGGGTAGGCCATTTCCTGTTGATCAACCTACCCTGCCTCAGCCGGCCATGGCACTGGGTCCTAGCACATCTGGGACCCAAGCTGGTGGTGCCCTATCCATTGACCCTGTACCATCTTTGGGTGAAACCACCTCAAGGGATGGGGCCTGTCCCCCACAGGAGCAGAGGCGGAGGGGTGGTAGTTACCCAGGATCAACTACTGGCCATGGTACACAGGATTGTGCATAGGAGTTATGAACAATTACTGCACCGGATTGAGAGAAGACTCAACAACCTGGTGTGGCCTGGTGGCCCTGGCTCCCAGCCTCCAGCACAGCCACTTTTGGGGCAGTGAAGCAGCAGTGTTGACTGACAATGGGTAGAGAGCTCAGTCATGCTGTTGCCATCTGGGGGCACATGCATCTCTGATTCCACAACACCTTCGCTGTCCAAGGTGTTTACCCCCGCATGTGTCACACACTGCCCCTGAATGCTGTCTTGCCTGTCTGCAAATGAAACCTCTGCTACCCAACTTACCTCTCCACATGTACCTACATCCCTTCTCCAGCATTCCACTCTCTCCTAAAAAAAAAAAAAAAAGTGGGCACTTGTCCCACAAAAAATATCCCCTCATACATAGCTCTCCATTTCACACGTGTTCACTGGATACAACTAATTAGCTCCAATTGGCATGACAACACATTTATGTTGTCCTCACCCCTCTCTCTGGGGTTTGATGGTCCAAATTCAGGTAAAAAGTCTATAAAAACTGCACATCTGTTGCTGTACAAGAAATGGAAAGCCATGGTCCTTTCCTATATCCTTCCTGCACAACCCTACCTGCCTTTCAGTATGTTTTTTCCCCTGCTTGCTCCCATTTCACCATTGTCCTGTCAGCCTCTTTTTCTGTTCTTTATTAATTTTTAGTGTGGGTTTGCAGGGAGCTAAGCAGTGCACTGTGATGTGGCGCATCATGCAAACCAAGCAAACCCACTTAAATGTGCTTAAACGTGCATTAATGATCTTAAGTTTTTCTCACAGTGTTAGACACATCTGCAAAATGACTACCCCTGCCATGGCTCAAACCCAGGCCCTTGTCAACTACAGCATAGGGCATTAGCCCACTAGGCCACTCAGCTGTAAAGCAGAATATGTGTTTCCAGTAAAATATACTGATTGCCAATTATGCACTGCAAGTACCTATAATAGGAAAAATGGGAGTGTACCTGGGAGTTTGATGCACACACTACACCAGTACACAGCTAAATAAATAATAATGGATGTATGTGAAGCCTGGGATAGCAGGCATACCTGTCAACTGTACAGATTGTTGCAGACTGTTCAGAGTTTTGCCCCCTATTTTTGGCCCGTTTTTTGTAAAATCATATTTGTCTGGCAAAGCAGTGGCAAGTTATTAAAAATTGAGGTTAGAAAGTCATGACAGACATTTCAGTCTCATACTTCATACCCTTCAGAAAACACATGCTAATGCAAAACATGTTAATATATCAATATTCTAAGTTTGTAAGAGCAACATTTATAGATTGTCCCTATTTATAGGCCTTTATCCCACTTTTAGTTAGGGTTTTGTCCATATTTCCTGCTCTAAAAGGTTGAGAGGTATGATAGCAGGTAATTGTTCCCTTTTATCAGCAACATCTTTAAACACACCTGCTAAGGCAGCACTGGCAAAATACAGGTGTACAACTGGGACCCTGCTGCACAACAACTGCCTTTGAAAGCCATGCACATAATGATGAATACAGAGAAGGTGTGTCACAGACTGTATGTATGTACATATATCTTGCAAATACAGTTGTGACAGCACTGACTCAGTCGCTCAGTCTATTAAATGCCTTGCATGCAGCATATTTTGCCACCCACAGTCCTGGGTTCAAATCCGGTGTGTTGCACATCAATTACATTCTTGTGAACACAGCAAGTAATGACTGAGTCAAGCAATTTTAACCCACACAGGTTGCTGCTACTAAATTAACTGCTACCCATATTTGCAAGTCAAAGGCCTGAAGGTAGGAACACACTGCAAATATTTGTATAGCCAAACTATATGCCACCTCCTACTCTGTAATTGGCACTGTTATGTAACAGATGTATCTAATGCACATGCCTCGACTGGACTGTAAAGAGTGCCCTTACCCTGACTGTGCTGTGATGACACAGCTGACACTGCTGCCTCAGTTACTCATACAGCTTCCTGTCCTGCAAAGAGGTTGCATGCCCCCATATGTTCCCTAGGCTGCAGCAGCAGCTCAGCCTGGAACATATGTAGCTGTATGTTAAGCTAGCTGTTACAGACCTACTATACCTCACAACCCCCTAGAACAAGGGATACAGACACAACCATACATAAAAGGTGGGGGGGGGCAAATGTCTAGCAACAGGGACATGTTTCACAGTTTGCCCCTGCAAAGATTGTGAGCTGATAGAATAGCAGCTATTGCATCAGCATGCATAGTCTGATGGGTATGATGTCTGAAATTCACATGCCTCCCTCTCCTTACTGACCTCAACCCACAATGGTTACCACTGAATTGCAGGATAATCACAATGTCATGGGACAATGGCCAAACATATCATCCAAAACTGTGGACATACCTCAGAAATCTCAACAGAGTACAGTATTTGTACCTACCGTCTGTGATACTGTAGTCTTCACACCTCACTAATGTCCAGCTCAAAGACTAATTAAGGGACCAAGGCCTACATGAAGGCCTTAAATATTGCACTGTGGTTCCATGTCATTGGCTAATGAAAGTTCAACCCAGCTGTTTTGGATGCAATTAACAAGTCTAAGCCACAGACTGGTGTACAAGCAATTACCTGTTAATAAGCAGTACCTACAAAAGGCAATCAACTGCCTATAGTGAACAGGTCTCTATGTGGTTTTGCTCACATAGACAATGGATTTGTAAGGTATTTTCAGAGGAAACTTCAACAAAGGAGTACTTCACTCTACCAGGTATGTAATAGATGTCCCCATATAATAGGATGCATATGGTAGGATGGTGGTGTGGGGAATAGGGATTACAACAGTATTCCTGTCATACATCTATGGTTTTGACATGTTGGTGATACTCCACTGTCCAACAGCTACAGGCATGCCTCTAAACTGTCCCTGCTTTGAGTCAAATCCCAGCTCTGCCCCTGTTAGTCCCTCCTACAATGATCGTCTGTTGTAGGAAAGCTAGTGGAAACTGTGTTAGACATAGTGGCAATATGTAAGGGTGTACACTCTTGTAACATAAAATGATGTGCTGTCATTCACAACCTCTCAGTCTGTGATTGCCACACATAAATAGAGCTGGCATTCTACAAGTGTTCCTGACTGTCCCTGATCTACCCTGGTTAGGTCACTGTTTTGTTGATATTCATCCCTCATTGGTTGAGAGTTGGCTAACATACCTGTTAACCCCCTACAGCAGAGATTCAGCCATAGCCATAAATAAAGGGGGGGGGGCACAGGCCCAAACTCAGTGACAGGGGATGCATATTGGCCATACAATGTAAAACTATGAATCTGCTAACAGATATTACTGTAGCATATGTGTTTTCCAAGGGGTCTGGTGTGTCACAGCCAGATTCCATATTATCCATCAACAACCATCAATGAATGGCCAACCATTTGTCAGACATCCACATGTTTGTGCCAAAAGGAACACATTCATGAGGCACACATTCACAGTCCACAAATATCTGTGTAGTGGGGAGGTGGGATGCCTACAGGGAGCATATATAACAGCAGGTTTACATTGCTGTCTGTCATTGTGGCACACTGCTGTTGCTGGACTGTCTCCATATAGTTGTTGTAATATCACACAGCTATTTGTCCAACAGTGGCTGTATGACATACTAGTGGGAACTTACCCATAGGGGACACACCACAGTAGACTGCAGTGATGGGTGCAGAGACACAGAGCAGAATGTGTCATGACACACAGGGATATACCCAGTATCGCCACTATCTTGGTGATAGCCACACATGTAGTGTGTTGATAGACTTGGGGTATGATGTGTGAGGGAGCAGTGGATAGTGCAGGCCGTATTAGTTATGCAGGGTCTGTACATAGTGGATGTCCATGTATCCGGTCCTGTAATGTGTCTCCCTCTTGTTGACTTTCAGGAACACTGTATCACAGTAGGCATCCCCATTCACAGCTGCTGAAAATGCTGTTATTATGGATGGCTTCAGACTGCATCATCACATTCTGCTTTCAAGGGGTCACAAAAAACATGACCAGCATGCAGCATTGTGGGGTGACCTTTTCAGGGAGGTTAACCAAAGTGGACATCAGGACAGGACCTACGAGCAGGTCCAACACAGGGCCACAGATATGCTCAATGCTGCATGTCAAAGGGCAGCTGCTGTGGCCAGGGATCATGCTATCTGTAACAGAAGGGCCTGTAACAAAACAACCACTCACAGTCATGGAGGAATTCCTGGCAAACCTAGAATCAACTACCAGCTCCCAGGCATCCATCACCCCATATATCCTGGAGGTGAGTGCCACAGCATCCACATCAGAGGAGCGTCCAGGTAAGCTTACTTTGTTCACCAGTGTAATACTGTATCAGTCACTGTGGAAGGCTCTGCATACCCGTACATGGGTGTCAGGTCTATCTGCATTGGGGGGGGGGGTTCTTTTAATGCACAGTTGTGCACACATACTTAGAATTTCAGCAAAGTAGGCAGCATCACATTATCTGCTGTACATGTGGATATATGCACATATTATCCTCTAACAGTGTAACATTTGGTATTGCTGACATTCCCTCTGCCTCACATTTTCATAGGTACATCAGGTGTGGCCAGAGTCTGTAGTCCTGTACCTGGTAAGTGTGATACCATTGTTTTATGGCTTATATATATGATATGAACATTAAGAACTGCAATTTATCCCAAGGCACAACTGTTATACTTAGCCAGAGTGGAATAGTTGTATATTACATATCGGAGCAGTTGACTACTGTGCATACAATGGATAATCACATAATCAGCTGTGCATTTGTACAAACACTTACATGTTTGCAGTTATAGTCATGAAGAAGTATGCAGCCTGCTATACAGGAGGCAATGACTCCAGGATGCCTGCTCACTCACTATAGGGAGATGGTACATACCTGTGTCAGTGATACTACAGCAGGCATATAACTCTTAGGATAGGTGTACTGGGTATTATGTGTAGTTCTATCACGTACACTGTCATATTGTGTACCCCACAGGTGTAGTGTACTGGCAACATTCACTGGATGTAGTTGAAGTGCATGTTAGAAAGGGCCTATCTTGCCTGTGTATGTTGTGTGTTTGTGTGTTGTGCATGAGATCAGTGATGGAAAGATGTGTGACTGGTAATGCAATTGGGGCTTCTCATCTGTCTGAGTCTGTGTGGATTACCATACATAATAGTGCAAGTAATAATGTACTGATTTTGTCTTCCTCCTCACAGGTGAACAGGGGAGTAGGAGTCCGTCCCCCTCACAATCTGATGTCAGTGTCCATCAGGCTCTCATGATGATGGTGGCCATAGTGAGGCCCAGGTGGGGTTGTCAGGAGCTGAAGCTGTCCCAGAGATTGACATCCCTCTTCTCCCCCATTGTCCCTGCACAAAATCAATATGCCACACATACCCAGTCCCCAGAGGCCACAGATATTGGACAGTCACATGGTGTTGACATTGAACAGGACAGTATGACAACTATGGCATCAGTGAGTGTAGACATTGGCCATAGCCAGATGGCTGTCGAGGTCCCACACAGGCAGATTGAGAGGGGTGTTTGAAGGGGGACTCTTGTTCATCCACCTCCTGTCTCAGGTGTCACATCATGGGTCACTCGCTGCATGTTTCAGGCCATCATGGAGGCACAGACACATACTGAATATAGCACCAGATGGATGGTCAGAGTCATGGATGCAGCATGGCCTGACATCCATGACTGCCTCCATCACATTGTGACACCATGGATCGTTTCACTGATGTAGTGGACAGACAGTGGGCTGAGACAGTGTCTGTCTTTGCCTGTACATTGTCTGTGTTGGAACATCTGGTTGGGGTAGGGCATTGAGCACATGGACGTAGGTCAGCAACACCATCTGCTGAGAGACCATGTGTCTGTGCACACTCACAGTCCCTTAGTGGCAGTACCTCCAGTGCTACAGAGGGAAGTGTGCTGTCTACACCACAACATGGCAGGCCATGGGCACTTGATCCTGGGTGCTCCTGTTGGGACATGGGCCTAGCAGACAGCAGTCATCATCAGGTACTAGCACCACATCTGACCTTGGACATGGTGGTGCCAGTGCCACACCTGACAGAGCAAGTTCCTGTGCTCATAGCCAGAGATGGTGAACTGTCCACTATGCCATGTATGGTGCACAGCTGTCCAACATACACACATGTAGGGCTAGCACTGGGCTTGACTGTGTACACTCACACCCGCAAACATCACTGTCACATGCAGGTCACCAACAGACACACATGACACCTCTGCATGGCACATCTGACCAGCACTCCTTCCTGACTCAGACACATGCTGCCAACTGTATGGCACAGCCTAGGCCTCTGGAACTTCCACACCACACCCTGTGCATGTGATGATACCTGTACCACATCCCTGCCATCCATGCCATTGATACAGGGACATGCAAATATGTGTCTGATGCATAGGGTGACAATATTACTTTCAATGTAGTTGTGTAGTGTAATATTGTTATGTCATTGCAGGTGTTGTGGACCATGGCAGCTACAATGTGCTGGCACGTCTCATGACTAAACAGCAAACCTTGTGTATCTTAGATACATGTTAGACTGGTGCTAGTGTGATAGAATGACAGGTGCATCATGGACCTGTGTATGTTTCTGTTCCAGGGGTTTGAGTGGTTATTCTATGGACACATGGTGGAAGTACAATTACACAGGATAGCATGGCAGCACAGCAGAAATATGATGTCAGCAAGGTATAGCAGTATTTGTGCAAGGTTCCCTAGATGCATATGTGTAGAAGCTCATGTCTGGGACAATGGTAGCAGCTGGCATAATTCTACATTCATACTTTGTGAGAAGGTCTGCTACCCTTTATACATTTCACATGGGTTTTCTGATCGTACAAACCTAGATGGTGGGAGACATTAGTGATGCCTATATAGGACCTGGAGCTTGTCACAGGGCTGTAAAATGCATAACCATTGCATAAAATAGCCCATATGTTCATGTCTGCAGTGATACTAGGGGATATATCTGTAACCACACACATGGACATACATAGAGTTGGCTGGTGGAGACTAGAACCCCTTCCTATTTACTATTACACACTCTAGCTCACAGTAGTTATCGCATACATCCTGGAGTTTATCTGATTTTGGGCTGTCAGCTACTATTCTTAAGGTGGATGACATCAGCAGGCCTTGTAGGGGAGGGTAACAGCTAGTTGTAAGCCCATAAAATGCATAACCATTGCACAGAGATTGTCCATATGGGCTTGTTCATAGTGCCACAGATGGATACATATACACACACACACACACACACACACACACACACACACACACACACACACACACACACACACACACACACACACACACACACACACACAGTTGTTTGATGTGAGATTAGAACCCCTACCTATTTAGTAGTACACACTGCAACTTACAGTACTTACCACATTCGCCATGAAGACTACTTAAATTGCACTGTCAGCCAGTGCTATTAAGGTGGATGACATCAGCAAGCTTTGTAAAGGAGGCCACTGTTGAGGAAAGCAGCTAGTCACAGGACCATAAGATGAATAATCATTGCACAGACATAGGCCAGATGGGCATGTCTTTACTGCTGCAGGGGATATATATATATATATATATATATATATATATATATATACAGACACATAGTGAATTACCTGTTGTGAGATTAAAACTCCTACCCATCTAGTTGTACACACTATAACTCACAGTACTTATTGCATGTGCTAGAGGTTATGTCTGTTATATTTGTGGATGCAGCCACAGTACTTGTGGCTTATGCAAAGTGGCCTTGTATTACACAGCATGTGTGGCCAGCAGAGTGCTCCAGGGTGCTGCTGTTATTGTCTCTAGTGTCATAGGATACTTGTTAATATCCCTGCTATGTGTGTACAGTTCCCAGAATGGCCATGTCTGCCTGGTTGCAGTTTGGTAGGTGGACAATTGGCCATAGACAATATGGCCTGTCCAAGGCCTGCATTACAGCCATTGCACATTACACTACCTGCTCACTGTTGTCTATCTACAGGGTGACATTCCACAGTCACAGGGTTCTGTGTGTGTGTAGATTCTGTCCTTTTGCAGCCTTAGTCTGTTACCATCAGACAACCGTTGTGATATGTAGGTGCAGATAACCCCAGCATTCTGTGTGTAAGTTGGGGCATTCAAACACCCCCCCCCCGCACACACAAACACACATACATATATAGATATATATATATATGTGTGTGTGTGTGTGTGTGTGTGTGTGTGTGTGTGTGTGTGTGTGTGTATATATATATATGTGTATCAAAAAATATGTATAAAGAGGATACACCATGACAATCGAAGCCAACCAAATCACCAGCAAATATATTCCAACTGCAGAAATGTTCCAAAACGAAGTTTATTGAGGCAAAAAGAAGAGAGACAGTAAGCGCTTTCACGTCTGGCCGGCTTCATCAGACTTAATTAAGTCCCTGTATCAAACATCTTATATAATAATAAAAGAACTCCTATTGGGTAGCGACTATAAAAGTTCATACAATAAAAAGCTTAATAATTGGTTCACATGAAGGGAAGGAGGGAAAATTTCAACACTTCATACTCAATAACATTTTAAAATACATAATATTATAATATAAAATTTATATATATATATATATATATATATATATATATATATATATATATATATATATTTACAGAAATATCTATAAAAGTAATAATAATCTATATAAATTATCTAAATCCATCAACGTTTAAAAGGTTTGTCTATTAAAAATGGTCTCAAAGAAACTTTGTCATTAAGGCCATGGCCCCTATCTGCTGCTAACTTAATTATCCACTTTACTTCTTTCTTTTCTGTGCTATTACGCATGCATCCTAGCCTCTCTGTCCTATAAATATGTTCTAATACTATAAATTGAAAAACATGTGTACTATCTCTTTTAAGAACATGATTAGCCAAAGCATTGAGTTCTTTTTCCTTGTTAATAGCATATACATGTTCTCTAATACGTTCTCTCAAGGTTCTAGTGGTCATACCTACAAAAACTTTGGCATTTTGTACATTGACCTAGGTAAACATTCCTACTCTTGCAATCCGCATATTTATTGAACTCATATTTCTTCCGTCTGGATGTACAAATTCATTAGAGTTTTTAATATAGCTACATTGATTGCCAAGCATGTGTGCCTTTGCTTTGGGAGTGTATAGCATCTTGTCTTATATTATCATAACATAACAGTCTCTTTAAAGACTTAGTATTCTTGTAACTAAAAGATGGTTTGTCTCCTACTATTTGCTTAATATTGTCATCAAGCTGTAGAATGTTCCAATGTTTTTAATAGTATTAACTATAGAGGTGTTTATATTAGTATAAGGTATAGCTATCCTTTTTATTACTACCAATGGCTTTACTGTATGTATTTTCCGGTAAAGACCTAGTCATATGTAAATATGGCCTATCCTTTCCTTCTCGGTCTATCTTCTGTAGATTAATGAGTTCTCTTTTATGATAACCTCTGTCTATAAATTCAGCTTCTATGTTCTCAATAGCTTCAACAAACACCGAATCTTCACTAGTAATTCTAGAAACTGGCTGCTTGATTTTTGACAATATTTCTATATATGTGAGGAGGATGCATGCTATCTCTATGGAGTATAGCATTCCTTCTACAAGGTTTGTGAAAAACCTCTGTTGTAAGTGTCCCATTTGCTTTCTTAAGTAGAACATCTAAGAACTCAATTTTTATTTGTGAGGTAGTACTGGTCAGCTCTAAAAACGTAGTGGTACCATTTACATATGTAATAAATTTGTTAAGAGTAGTTAAATCCCCTCTCCAAACCAAAAAGACATCGTCCATAAACCTTCTATAACATCTAATATGCTGAGAATAGATATATTATATTATAATATTATGTATTTTAAAATGTTATTGAGTATGAAGTTTTGAAATTTTCCCTCCTTCCCTTCATGTGAACCAATTATTAAGCTTTTTATTGTATGAACTTTTATAGTCGTTACCCAATAGGAGTTCTTTTATTATTATATAAGATGTTTGGTGCAGGGACTTAATTAAGTCTGATGAAGCGTCCTGGTGACGTGAAAGCGCTTACTGTCTCTCTTCTTTTTGCCTCAATAAACTTCGTTTTGGAACATTTCTGCAGTTGGAATATATTTGCTGGTGATTTGGTTGGCTTCGATTGTCGTGGTGTATCCTCTTTATACATATTTTTTGGACTTATCTGTTTTTTTAGAGGATACTTTATCCTGGTTAGTATTTTATACGCTTTACATATATATATGTATGTATATATGGATCTAGGACTATTGAACAAAAGTTCAATAGTCCGAATCCACAATAACCAAACACACTTTAACGAAAGTCGTTAAAGTGCGTTCGAAAAAAAAACTATGTATGTTCGGTGATTTCTGCTTCGGCAGAAAGTGCTATCAAGGATCTGTACAGATGCCATATATATATATATATATATATATATATATATATATATATATATATATATATATATATATATATATACACACACACACACATGTGTACAACCGGGATGTCATCTTAACTTACTATGTGCATACGTTATGGAAATGTGTTATATAGATATGTTATTTAGCTATCTATCTATATAAATGTGTGTGTGTGTGTGTGTGTGTGTGTGTGTGTGTGTGTGTGTGTGTGTGTGTGTGTGTATATATATATATATATATATATATATATATATATATATATATATACACATATCTTGTTAACATGTATATATATGTGCCACATACTGATAGCTAGGGTAATTGTGTGAAGGGGATAGGGGGAGACATGCAAAGCTGTCTGTATGCACATACACATTTCCACATAGCTGTTCTTTGGGCGGAAGAGGCAAAAGACATGTGCTCAAGTTAGCTAAGTGTAGGAACATGCCCAGTGTGACTGTCAGTGCTTACAAAGTGACTCCAGGCCAGACCTACCTGTACTCCAGTCCGGGATTTTGTGTGCTGCAGACCATTGGCTGCTGCACCCTGTATCCACACTCCGGTGCCTCCCTGATATTTTGTCCAAGGCATTCCCTGGCTGTTTGCTAAACATAATATGTGACTCATAGTTATTAACTGTACAGATTTGCACAGAATGTCCAGATATTTGTTATCTTTGGTCCATGTTACATAACACTGTGGTTTTCTGGCACATTAGTGGCAAATCATTAAAGAGTGATGTTAGGAAATAATGACAGACATTTGAGATTCAGACTGTAGACACTTCAGGAGATTCATGGTAATGCAAGACCTGTTATTTTATCAATTCTTTACATTTGTAAGTGCAATATTTAACACTTGCCTCTATTTTGGGGCCTTTGTCCCACTAATATTCATGGCTTTGGCCAGATTTGTTGCTGTAAGACATTGAGAGGTTTGATGTGACTGGGATACATGCTGTAACACCACATACAGGGTGACAGTTTGCATACCTCTCCCTGTACATGTTTTTGCAGAATGTCCACCCTATTGCCCCATATGTCTGCTCTGTTCCTCATACTCTTGTGGTTTTCCAGTACTATACTGTAAAATTCAGGCAATTAAGTATTGTAACTACTGAGACATTTAAGTGATGGCCCTTGCATCCTGCAACTAATCTGACCTGTTGCAACCTGATGTTATACTAGCCATCTTCTATGTTACTCAGACCATGTATAATATCTGTCTGTAAGTTTGGCCCTCTGTCCCCTCATTTTCTCTGGCTTTGTCCAGCTGTCTTGCAGTAACAGATTTCAGTGTTATGAAAGTCTGTGGGACTTCAACCATACAAATAACTCACATGCAAAAGTTGTAAATGCTGCCAGCTTTGAGCCATCAACACCATCACCCATGCTACTATCCTTAGCTCAGTGAGCCACACTAACTGCCAGAGAGAGAGGTTTAATCCCTCACACTATTAACAGCATACAGACATACACCGACCCCTGCATTTTGTGGGAAAAACATGTGGCCAGGTTGTATGTTACAGCCTTGGAAATGTGTGGTCTGCTGATATATCCTTGCAAACATACTCTGTTACTGCAGTTGTATGGGATGTGTTGGGGGTAGGGGACTCTGGCATTGATGGTCATGCATCTGTCCTATGACTCCACTGTTTGGCATTTCCCTTGCATAATGAAGTGGGGTTTACAACCATGTAGCCTAATAAATATTATAGGGCACTCAGTATTGGACAGAGTACCAGTAGGTCACTCTATTCCCTTGCATACATCCAGCAGGTCCATACATATGCTATCATAATCTAGTACCCCGTACATGTATTGTATTAGATCAGTGACTTACCTTGCAAATGCAAGGGTTGAGAGACCTGTGTTTCAGGGCTGACTTTGTCTGATACACACAATACACAGCCAATATATGGTTAGGTACAGATTGTGTGGGTTGCCTGGCATCAATTTTAATATATGTATGCAAGTCAGAGTGAGGTGTCAGTCCCTAGAGGCCAAGGTTGTCAGAGCATGTGCTATGCGTTGCCTCTTGGCCAAAGCCAGGGCATACTGGGCAAGCCTATGTCTGCCTACAGGGACAGCCTCAAAGGGTTCCTCCTCCAAGTCACCCAGTGGGTGTGGCTGTGGGGACCTAGGCACTGGTGAGGGGCTGTGTGTCCCTTCCCTGTGATGATCCTGCCACAGCTGTTTCCACAGGATCATATTGTGTAGCATGGCACATACTGTGAACATCTATGCACATGTGGCTGAAGAGTACTGCAAGGCTCCACCAGCTATATTGAGGCACCAGAACCCTGACTTGAGCATCCCAAATACATGCTCTAGGATGTTCCTAGATTGCACATGTGCCTCATTATGGCATTCTTCGGTATGTGTGTGTGTGTGCATTTGTGATAGGTGTCATCATTCATGGTACCAGTAGGGTAGCCAACATCCCCCAGTAGATGGCAGTATGGAATGTTCCTCCTGGCAAACATCTGGTACAGCTGTGATGCATGCCAGATATGGGAATAGTGATAACTGCCAAGGCTGCCAGCACACACATTCGTGATAATGCCCTGGGCATTGCACATGACCTGGCAGTTGATGGAGTGATACCCCTTGTGGTTGACGTAGACTCTACCCTCCTCACTGGGCGGTGCTTTGATGTGGACATGAGTGCAGTCTATGGCACCCAGTATCTCATGGTAGTGTGCTACATGTTAGAAGAGATGCATACTGCTGGCCCTCTCATCAGGGGTGCAGGGTAAATAAATGTGCTCACTGGCATGTGTTTGAATGGCATCTAAGAACTGGTGGAGTGCTCTGGATGCTGATTCCTGTGAGACCTCATCATGTCCCCAGTTTGTCTTTGAAAAGTACCTGTAGCTAGTATCCTAAGGGCTACACATACATTTGTCTCCACTGGGATGGGTTCCCCTCTATTGGCTCTTGGTCTGAGTTGAAGGTGGCAGAGTTCAGTGAGTTCTTGTAGTATGTCCCTGTTCACCTTGTAGTGCTCTACAATCTCCAGCTCATGTAGCTCCTGGAAGGTTACCCTGGGTCTGAGCACTCTTCTCCTTCTCAGTCTAGGCCTATTGTCAGCAGCAGCAGCAGCACTGACTTCAGCATCTAGCACATACAGATATAGCAGAGCTGCAGCAGCTCCTAGCATTCTCTCAGTTAAAATTCTCAAGTCTGTATGCCAATGGTGCAGAATATGGGGGAAATCAGATTGCAAGGTGTATGCATACTTTATTGTGCTCTGCTGCAGATGCAGCCTGTGTGATTGGCTAACTATGATGCATTGCACCTGCCAAGTACATCATTGAGGGGTTAGAATGGCCCAGTTTAGTGGAACAGGGGTCATCAGTAATTTATATATGATTGACTTTCTCAGCCAATTTATTTTCTTTTTTTTTTCTTTTTTTGACAGCCTTCCTTGCTAAGCAGTGTGGCGTGGCATGCAAACCCCCTGTGCCACAGGTATAAACAATGCTCAGCAGTCAATAGACACACCTCCATGAATGGGCACGCTCAGCACAGCGCGCACCATACAAACATGCTCAAACCAGATTAAACATGCACATTGAAGCTAAACAAAGCTTAGTAGCACTGGACACACCCCTCTCTGCTCATCTCAGTGGTGCAATGTGCAAACAGACGCCACTGTGCTCTAATGTGCTTAAAGAAATAGACACACCCCTTTTTGATGTCAGCTACCTCTTCTGTGGACACCAACATGGTTCAGGGGCTACACATGTTTAATCTGTGAGCACAGATACCCATTTATGCTATTCAGTAACCCCAGCCCATTTGAGTACAGATCTGTGCACACAGCCTGGATACTACACTATTCCAGGACCTGCCTCCTTAGCAACCACAGACATCTACCATTGTACATACTCCATGCAAGGCCCTATAATGCATTACTGTCACATATTTTATTTTATTCATTTTTAACCTTTTAAATATTTTTTATTTTTTCATAACAGCATGTTTGCGCACTGCTGCATGCCATGCAAACATAATATGGGTATTAAACAAAAATTATTTTAAATTATTTCAAATTGTTTTACATTACTTTTTAGATACACAAGGCATAGTTTTGCACATATCTGTGTCTGATTTGCTATTTCTGACCTTCTAACTGGGCTTTTACAGCAGCTGTTCACTTTTTACTTTCATGTACGTATAATTTTTCTGTATACACTTCAGATGTCAACATGGGATCTGCACAACTACCTATCTGCTTGCTGGATTGGTCTACACCCTCATTTGCATGCAATTCACCTGCTTATGAGGTGATTTGCATGCCACAGACACTTAGCATGTGTTAGCATGCTTGTGCACGCCCCTCAGCTCTGTTTACTGGATCCCACGGCTGCTTAATTCCATGTAAGCTCTGTGCCACTATGCCTACATGGAAAATTAATCTGGGTAGGCTTTGTTAAATTCCCCCCAATATCTCTTCAGCATTCAGAGCCTTATAAGGTTATAAAGGTAAAGAGTCTTTTGGTCACCTTTACAAATAACAGAATACATTTTCAAGCCATCAGTGTTATCTGTGTGTTTAAATAAATGAGGCTGAAGTAAATAGTGCTAACATATATTTTAGAATTTTACACATATTAGATATCAATGTGACATGCCTTTAGTATTTGATTCCCCCTTATTTTAAAATATTTCAGACTAGTGTTTTAGCATCATATGATTACTATTGTATGGTTTAAATAGGGTTTATTATTAAAACTTCATTGCCTAATGAATGTCCTATGTTCAGTGTATTTGGGAATGAAATTTAAAGCCTAAGACAGGCTATTCAAGAATTTGCATCTAGTCAACCCAGGATTATATACCATATTATCAAACCGGGTGTCCAAATCTTTGGTAAATAATAATGTGTTCCACAACCCTCTTGTCCTAAAGTGAAAAAAGGAATGCTGAAATATTGATTTATGTAAAGGAAGATACACTAGTAAACTTTTGTTCTTTGTGTTTAACGTGCTTTTCATAAAAGAAGAGACACTAATAAACTTTTGTTCCTTGTGTTTAACACAGACAATGTCTAGGATATACCCAATGTCATAGCAAGAACTTAATCTTTTAGACATTTATTTAATATCACCCCTTATCAGTTTATACCCAAAGGAGTAAAGAAATAAGTGCCCCAGTCCTCTTTATACAACAAATGTCTATCGTATGTAATCTGCCTCATAAAATATCTCTTTCTAACCATTTCAGATGAGAGATATTGTATATGTAAAAGGACCCACAGTACCCGTCTTATTTCGGGTTTATAAATATGAACCAAGACCCTATTTGTCTTACTGATGATATATCTAAGATCATTCCTATGTGTTCAATATGATCTTATCATGTCATTTAAATGTTTGTTAAAAGATACTCTACCAGTGTGCCCATATCTCTAGTACATCCTGCCAGTATAACGTTCATTTGTTAGTTCCCCAATATAAACACTACAGCTCATTCAAATCAAAGAGAAACTGCGTTAGCTATTTATGCCTAGCACCATCTCATGATGCTTGTTCAATATATATTGACTATGGTAAGTAAAGAAGACAAATATTATTTTTATGGTCAATTTTAGAACACCCAACGGAATACTGATACTTTAACTAACTTGTTTTGTTTCCTGCATACTTACAGCTTTACACATTAATAAATCTATTTTCAATTATTATTTTTAAATACATGCTTTTTATTTACCACAGAGAATAAAGGTCAATATACACTAATGCTACCGGTTTATCTGACTTGGTCAATTGTACATCATTATATACACTTCTTATAATTTCTTCTATGATACACATGGGGTGTACCATGGAAGTAGACAAAATATTGTGAGCACTTGTTGAAAACTATACTCTTGGTTGCATTTACATTCATTATTTGTTCCCTTAAAGTTCCACAAAATAATAGCTTGTTTTCCTTTATTCTGCCCTAGTATCAGGGCAGTTCAATTTTTGATTCACTATCACATCCGTAAAGCACAACTTGGCTAATTTTCCTTTGCTTTTCCCTTTCAAAGGAAAAATCTCCACCCTCTAAAGAAAGGTACTATATTGCCAGCAAAATTTAATTTTACACTTTCAGGGCAGTAGGATTTCCTTCTTTACCTAGGGCTGAATGCTGTGGAATAGTTTCCGACACTGTCATCCTTCCATCAAAGACCATCAGAAAAGTGCCACTAATATCAAGGATTTAACTCTATAACCTACAAGTCTCATATCTGCATCATCACTCAGATGCTCATTGCTAAAACGTACCAGTAGGTTTCAACTTTCATCTTCATCTTTGGCAATAGTTATTGCATTTCTTTCTGTTAGTTCCTTACTTTTCTGGTACTTGCAATGTTGAGCACACAGCATACTTTGTTTATGGTCATTTAATGGTTGCTGATTTGTACAGCTTAGTGACCATTCATGGTGTAGTCTATACCATCTATTTAGCTAAACTGTAAAAAATTGCTTGCCAAAGCCCGTAAGAGGCATTTTATATTTTTTCATTTAAAAATGGTGAGGCTTCTTGGACTGATGCCTTCTACTGTAAAAAAAGTTAATTAGTATATACTATAAAACTTGTTAAAGTAATTAAGTACATTATTTAAAGGCCACATGGACACTAAGGATGAAAACGGTTTTATTTAATCATGACTGTGAAATAACTGACAGTATTACTGTAAGTTGTCTGACAGCCAGACTGTTGCTCCAAGAAAGCAGCTAGATTGTATAAAGTTCCTCAAGCATATAAGTTTGTATGCACTCACCCCTGATCAGGCTCAGCAGCTATTGCTTTTGTCAAACCAGCTGCTGCTAAACACCTGGTTAACACCAAATCCTCTCCTTCTAACAAGAATGGGAAAGTTTTGATCGATTTGTGAAAAAAGTACACTCTTCTGGAACACATTTTTAGAATTCTTAACTCTCAAGCTCATATGGTAAAGCTTATGCTTGTGTCTTTTGAGAACATGTGAAATATTGTGGCATCTCTTTCCACTTTTTTGTGTAATTTGATTGCTTCTGTGTCTCAAGTGGCTACTCACTGTTTGAAATGTGCATATAATTCTGCTGCTGCCACTGCCAGGGCTGGTGTCCCTGGAATTGTTATGAGAGGTTAGCATGGTTATTTTCTCAAAGCCTTCCAGAAGATGTAAAAGCAGAAATTTTGAATTCTCCCTTAGACAGACACTTAGGTTTTGTACCATATATTGCTGTCCTTAAAATGGTAATGAGAGGTGTAAGCTGAGTCAAGGAAGTTCTCAAAGCAAAATAAACAAACCCAGCAAGTTGCTAGTAAGCAAATGTTTAAAAAGCAATGGCAGAGGGGGTTCACAAAGAAAGGTGGGACCTCCCAGAACAAAGGACAGTCTAATTTAAAGTTTAATAAGTCTGAATGACTATCTGCAAGACTCCCCTCTCCCTTCCCATTGACAATCCCTTAGTCCTTCCAGAAACTCTGATCCTCTATTTCTCTCTTAGACAGCAGATTGCAGTTGGAGAATCTGAGTACTGTTTGAGGGTTTTCCCCTCATCTGCCAGACCAAACTTCTCTTTTCCCTCCTGTCAATCAGCTCCCTCCTTCTCAGTTAGGAGAAGGATTTTATTTAAGAATGCTACTGGTGCTAAAGAAAGAAGACTCATGGAGACCAATTCTGGATTTTTACTTGCTAAGCCTGTCTGAGATATTGCCTTTGTTAAAAATGCTATTCCTTCACAATTTGTTACCTCTTATTGTCATTTTAAGTTTTCTGGTGACCTTAAATTTAAAAGATATATATAATTATATTCATATATATTCACATTTCAAAAGTTTTTTTTAAGGTTTTATGAGTCTGGGTCACATTATCAGTTTCCTGCATACCCTTTGGTCTTTCTACTGCTCCAAGGATATTCCTGTGAGAGCCAACTGCAGAGTGAAAGGTATTCACATTTTCTTTATTTTAATGACTCGCTTATCCTTGCAGAGTCTTTTTCAGAGGGTCAGGAATATCCCACCTAGGTAAGGGATCTCCTACACAGACTGGGGCTCTAGAAGAACATACAAAAGTCTTGTTTTACTCTTTTTCAAGTGATTGTTTTCCTGGGATATCTATTAGATTCCTCAGTTCAAATAGCTTTTCTTCCACGGGAAAAGGTAGACCTGTATCTAAAGCTATTCCTGAGTTTTTCTACTCAGACTACTGTCTCAGCCAGGGAATGTCTCAGGATTTTGAGTGTCATGGCTTTTATGATTCTCAAGATACCCTCTTGCAAATCTCCACATGAGAAAAATCCACTGGTAGCTATCCCATGATATTCCAGATTCCACTTTTGGGGGTAGTAAATAGGGAGATTTTTTTGGTGGAAACATTTATCAGAATCCAGGTCACCCATTCTCCCTGCCAGCTCTGCCACATTCTGTAACAACAAATGCTTCGGATATGGCTCTGAGCAATGTTTATGGGTATAAAAGTGCAGGTGAGACAAAAGACAGACCAAAACACATAAACATAAAACAGATTTTGGAACTTTTGAATGTCCTCAACTCTCTGTCCTCTATGGTCATTGGGACCTCTTCAAGTATTTACAGACAATACCACAGTGATGTAGTAGGTAAACAACCGGGGGGATCAAGATCTGAACTTTTCTGTAGACTAGCCTTGGTAGTCTGGGATATAGCTTTTCAGTACAATCTCACTCTACAGGCATCTTGCATACCATCAGAGCAAAATTGTGTGGCCGACAATCTGAGCAGGACCAGAACAGACCCTCAGAAAAGTGAAATGAATCAAGGGGTCTTCCAGGAATTGATCCAGCTGTGAGGAACTCCTTAAATAAATCTTTTTCCCTCCATTCACAAGAATCAGTTGGCAAATTTCTGCTCAAGGACTTCATGCAGAACATCCTGGAGCACAAATGCTTTTTCTTATACTTGGACAAGAATGTTTCCATAATCCTTTCCACTGATATTCAGGGTAATTCTGAAAATTCAGAAGGACTCTCCAAAGACCATTGTGGTGACTTACTTCTGGTCCAGGCAACAATGGTTCTCCCTTCTTTTAGAAATGGCCAGGAGCAATTAGCACATGCTTCCTTACAGAATGGACCTACTCACGCAAGACAAGGGTGGTTTGATACATCCTGACCCAAAACAACTGCAACTTTCTGGCTGGAAAATAACATCTTAATACCTTTAGGCATATTTTTTTTTCTGAGAACATGCAACAGGTATTAAAAGAGACAACAAAACCTGCTACTAGAAAATCATCTCTTAGTAAATGGAAAAGGTTTTTTAGCTGGTGCCAAGAAAAGATTCAGGTTTAGTGTTTCTCTGGTTCTCCATTATTTGTGTGAGTAACTATCCACTGTCCTGTCTTACTCATCCATAAACCTTTTTTTTCTCAGCCGTTTTAGCATTTCTTCCCTTGGATCCCCCTCTTTCAATGCAATCTCATGTGAAAATGTTTTGAAATGGGGAAGTTGCACAGCAAGCCTCCTAGAAAGCAGATAGCTCCTCCTTGGGATTTTAATTTTGTGTTAATAAAACTAACTCTTGCTCCATTTCAACCAGCTCATCAGGCTGACTTCAAGTTCTTAACATGGAAAGCAGTATTGCTTATTGCTGACCTCAACAAGAAGAGTATCCAAGTTGCAGGCTGTTATGGTAGGTCACCCTTTTTAAAAAGTTATGGTTTCCATAAGAATGAATCATTCATTTATTCTTAAAGTAGTGTCTGAGTTTAACTTGAGCCAAGTTATCTATCTACCTACCTTCTTTCCAGAATCTAAAAATGAGGGAGAACGGATATGCCATACCTTGGATGTCCACATACACCTCAAATGCTAACTTGAAAGAAGAGAATCTTCCAGGACCAATGATCAGTTGTTCAGTCCTTGTGAAAGTAAGAAAAAAAAAAGAAGACTATTTCCAAATGGCTGATTCTTGCAAGTACTTTCTGTTATACCAACCACTACAAAACAATTCTAGTTAGGGTCAAAACTCATTCTACCAGAACCTTGGTTTCATCTGTAGCTTTTTGTAAAGGGTTGGATTCTAGAAGTATTCTACTAACAGCAATGTTGTACACTGTACGCTCTTTTAAAAAGCATTAGAAACTAGATTCCTTCGCATATTCTGGAACAGGCTTTGCTAAGACCATTCTCCAGAGGCTCCCGGGCACCATCTTTCCTCCTCCCAGTCAGTCTAAGCTGTGGTAATCTACCCATACAGCCAAGGCTAGTGGCTACTGCAGCAGTGATCTTTAAGATGTACATAGTAAAATGTGTAAGTTAACTTACCTAACAATAGATTTCCGAATGATCACTGCTGCAGTAGCCTCTTCATCTCTTGCTCCGATGCTCCACCTCCTTGTTATTGTATTCTTTTTTTTGTTTGTTTTGTTTTTGCCAGGACAAGGACTTTTATTTTTATTTTCCTAGCATAGTCCTTCTAAGGGTTTAGCCCCCCCCCCCCTACATTAGCATGAAAACTCAGAAGGGCTTGGCTCCTAACTAACAGTTTAGGTGTGTGTTAGGTGCCCTGAAGCTTTGGAAACTGGAGAGCTATTGCATTCTTTGCGGGATGTAACCTACATAGCTAAGGCTTCTTTAGCAGCGATAATTTTATCATCTACTGTTCTGCTAACTATCCTTACATAACTGTTCTTTCCACCACATTCATGCAGCATGTAAGTTTGAAACTTCAGCTATGCAGTACATGTAAGATAAAATGTCTTTGCTGGAAAAGTATAAATCCTAGCTAAGTTTATACAAGTAGAACAAAGCTTGAAAGATCAAAAATCATAAAAATATTGCTTTTTAGAGTTCTACTAGAAACACTCATGCAATTTCCATGGTACCAACACATTTGTAATAGGTTCAGATCAATCCAGAAAAGATGATTCCACTGAATTACAGCAGGGCAGGTTGCATGTTGATAAAGGATGCATGGTCAGGGACCAATACTGCGACGACCACTTTGTCTTGAGAGAATAAACTAAATGTATCTTTTTTCATGAAATACAATGAACTTGCAGTTGGTGGGCTGGGGATAGTAGTCATTTCCTGCTTGGGAGTTCTGAAAACAAAAACACCAAAAGAAAAAAACGTCTTTATTTTTCTCATTTCAAGGAAATACTCAGAAAAAATGGTCTTCATTGGGCTGGTCTTGGAAAATAAAGCTTTATCCATTATATGTATATTAATAGTATTTTCAATGCATAAAAGAGATTGAATGTATCAGTTAAAATTAAATTGAATGGACTTTGATGAATATATACATATTAAGATTTTACACATTGCTTAAATGTAACATGATTTTCATTTTGGAAAGTGTAAGTTTCAGATTACTCACAACATTTGTGTAATCTTGAGGAAGAAAACACTTTTAATACTCGTAAGTGATAAACTATTGCTAAATGCAGTAACTTCGTAAATGCACTGCTAGGAGAACTTTGGGAAAGGGAAGTACATCTCCATGGCACTGAATCTATGTTGTTATCTGTGATTACTTTAACTATCATTATTATTATTATTGTTATTATCATCATCATTATTACTCAGCTGTTAGACCAGAAATATCCTTTGGACACTAATGCATCTCTTCAGGGATAACTGGTCTGGTTAAATGACATGCTCAGAGTCATATAGTACACATATGAATGCAGGGGGGGTGATGCTCATTAGCAGCTCACATCTTTAACCCTCTTGCTTCGACTGGCACACTTGCTGCTACTGGAAGATGATAAAGATTAAAGATGTGTAACCTGCCTAACACCCGCTTTGTTTCTTTAGTCAAAAGCTATTCTGGACAAAATGTGAGTAATCAGAGCCCATATGTGCTTTCATTAATGGACATCATAGAAACCTCGACGATAAATTAGTTCTTTAACAGCTAAAGTAATATCTTCTTTGCAAATATGTGCAATGTCATAAAGGGAAGCTAATGATAATATAATTTTATTGAAGGATTTGGAGGCAGTCTCCTCCATTTCACAATGTGATAAAATGTCAGATAATATTTACTATCACTTCCTTTTCTCTTTTTTGTTCTTAAATGTGAGGAATCCCCATGAAATTGAAGTTTGTGGGACATTTTCATTATCATTCAAGTACTCCCCAATAAACGTGAGGTTTGTGGAACTATTTTGGTATCATTTGAGTACTAATACACTTATCCAAAGCAGATGTGTGCACGCTATATTTGTTTACATGGTATTGTCCAATACAGAGCTGTATCAAAAATCCCAATGCAGGTGAAATAAATATTTGGATAATTTCTACCAACATTGACTGCCACCATAAATATTTCATTCACGCTGCAGTGCAGCGATCTCCATTTTAATACATATGGCCATGGGGAAGGGTCTTTACACATACTTTTTGTATGCAATATGATGATTTACACTAGATAGTTTCAATGGCAGTTCTCTAACACTAGGACTTTTAATGCACCCCAGTCTCAGAGAACTCCAGGAAATGTCAATAGCAAATATCTCTTTCAACTCATTGCGCTAATTGCAGCAAATTCAAAACTCAACTATTGTCTTTCTATAAACAGAAGCAGTATGGTACAGGGTGTTTGGTGGATACCCCTACCAAAAATGTTTATATCGTGACTAATTTATTTTCCTCAGATTAATAGGTTTTGCTGTATTCTTTTACTGCACTACTAAAGATGAAAAGCCTGCAATTCTGGCAAAGTTATTAGTATTTTTTACATGAAAAGTGATTTTATTATACAATTATCATAAAATAATTCCAACATCAATGATCTATAATTCAGATATCAAGTATTTGGCCATATATTATTATTTCCTGAGTAAAATATTGTTTGAAATTGAGAATGCAGTCTTACCAGTCTGGTAAAATAAAAACAGAGTATTGAAAACAAACTAAAGACAGGAGATACAAGTCAACAAGGCCAAAGTTAAACTCAAACAAAAAGACTAAGAATTTATTTAGATTAATTGGATTTCTAACTCTGACTTGAGAACTTTGTTGATATGTGGTAAAAATAGCTCTCAATTTTTACCTTCAGCATTTGGAAAATATCACAAAATAATTAGGGAAAAGATCCCATATCAGGGACCCGTCTTAAATATCAGTACTATTAACTTAGAACTTCTCAAAATAGTTTCCAGTTTTAAGAAGGACAAGCAACATTTTGAAAAAAAACATTAGAAACATTCTAACAAAATAGGGACATTTGGTTGAAGACATTAGATGCTGTTGAAGAAAATTTAAAAGTGATTTAATTAGGTTATGTCATGTTTTAAAATATCCTATATAACATAAAAACGTTTAACTCAAATGTATTATTTCTCACTTTTTCATAACATACACCATCTTATTTGAAGACAAAACTCTAATCTGTATTTGAAGTAAATGGCTCTGTATCACAATTCAGCTTGTGTTAATGTCCTTTGCATACCTCTCAATTGTCCAGATTTTTGCAGAATGTCCAAAGTTTTGCCTTATATTTTTGGTCTGTTCCTCATAAAATTTGTGATGTTTCTTGATTTTTGTGGCAAATCAGAGAGGACTTAATTCGGTAAATAAAGACAGGCATTTGAGTTTCAGACTTCATATCCTTCAGAAAATGCATGCTAACACACAAACTTTTATTCTAGAAACTTTCTAAGTTTATAAGAGCAATACTTAAAACGTGTACTTTTTTGAGGGCTTTGCACTCCCATTATTTTTGGTTTTGTCCAGATTGTTTGTTCTAAGAGGTTGAGAGTTATGGTCCTTAGCTGCATTGTAGTGCCATTTAGTGACTCATATTCCTTTACATTCCTGAAGGTGTAACTTCTGATTAACTGAGAATTTGCATGAAAATGGATCTCTCTTTTGTGCAGCTAGAACAACTTCATAGTTGATCACCTGTCACCATTTCTACTATGTAGCACTGGCTAGATAGCTTAAGAAGGCCACATACAGGCACTGACCATCACTACCCAAGGGCACACACATGCATGTGCATAGACACACACACACACACACACACACACACACACACACACACACACACACACACACACACACACGCACATGCACACGCGCACACACACACACACACACACACACACACACACACACACACACTGAATCAGCGAATGTTTAAAAAAGTGAACACTGCTTCATCGACCCTATTTAACCGAAAGTTGACAATCCCGAACACCCGGAACAGCGATGTTTTTCCCAGGGAAAAAAATCGCTGAGCCGGTTTCGGGAGTTTGCCGTTTCCTCCACTGTGGTGCAATCTCGGAGTTGGTATATTTAAGTAGGGGGGGTGTGGGGAGCACAGCCCCCCACATTGTGGAGTCGCCCCCCACATTACATACTGTTTTAATTTTTTTTTTTTTTTTTTTTTTTGTGGAACAGCGATTTTTTTCCCTGGGAAGAAAAATTGCTGTGCCAAGTGTTCGGGATTGTCAGCTTTCGGTTAAATAGGGTCGATGAATTAGTGTTCGCTGTTTTAAGCATTCACTGATTCAATATAGACCCCCCCACACACACACAAACACACACACACACACACACACACACACACACATAATATAGCCATTCAAATACTGTCACTTGGACCAAGTCACACATTCTCCCAGTGCTCTCAGCCACACACAGTCACACAGACACACACACACACACACACACACACACACACACACACACACACACACACACACACACACACACACAATATAGCCATTCAAATACTGTCACTCTTGGACCAAGTCACACATTCTCCCAGTGCTCTCAGCCACACACAGTCACACAGACACACACACACACACACACACACACACACACACACACACACACACACACACACAGAGTTACATTCACAATAAGCATTCAGATACAGTCACTCTCAGATGCAGTCACTCACTCTGTCAGTGCTCCAAAACAAACCCTCCCGCCACACACACACACACACACACACACACACACACACACACACATATACACATACACAACTTGCCTATATCCGCAGTCTATGCAGCTGGAACAGCTCCATTTCAACATGCACAGAATCCCATTATTGAAACACATATGTATGTGTGCCACTAGAATGTCACATACACTAATGCACTTGGTCCCCTGCTTTGTCCAGCACATGTGTAGTTCAGACATTTATGAATCCAATTCCACTGATGTTCTCTAATGATGCAGCATGCTGCACAGGTCATTATCACAGACTCTTTCCCATGCATTAGTATGTGCTACTCTGTATATTGTTGGAAACTTTAAAAGATAATGATGAATACTGATCTCTGTCACAAAATTTGCAGATACCATCAGGTAATAAATTAAAGTCTCACCAAAGACATTGTATATAAACATATTTAATATATGAAGGCTTTTTAGGGTGTACTGCTTTTTCATTTTTTATTAGTTTAAATGTCAGTCCATTAGTGCAGTTCATTAGCAACTGAAGCATGTACTCATTTTTGAAAGTGAAAGCTCTTGCCAATTGACCTGTTATCTGGCATTTGAAAAGCATAACAATGAAAACCAAATACATTAGAAATTGGAGATGTGAAGGATTGTTTTAACAAAATCCAGCAGTGGTTTCTTAAGAAGAATCTTATACATGATAATTCAAGCAGATAATTATATATGAAAGTAATTGCTTCATACTTATCTTCCGTCTCCAGATACCATAATAAAGATCAAATAGCTACAGCACAGAGAAGCAAAGAATAAATAGATGCAAACATTATAAAGGATATTTGAAATGCTCCTGGATTTTATGCATTCACTGACAAAGGGCTGCAAAGTAGAAAAAAATAATGTTAAAGTATTAAACAGAGTATTTTACTAGGTAAAATATATGATGCACCCGTTTTCTTTCTTGCACGAACTTATGTTATATGGAGCCTCTGCACAGAATATGTAGAAAAGGTATCACTCGAACCTATGTTATATGGAGCCTCAGCACAGAATATGCAGAAAAGGCATCACTCGAACCTATGTTATATGGAGCATCATCACAGAATATGTAGAAAAGGTATCACTCGAACCTATGTTATATGGAGCCTCAGCACAGAATATGCAGAAAAAACCTATGTTATATGGAGCCTCAGCACAGAATATGCAGAAAAGGTACTTTCGAACCTATGTTATATGGAGCCTCAGCACAGAATATGCAGAACCTATGTTATATGGAGCCTCAGCACAGAATATGCAGAAAAACCTATGTTATATGGAGCATCATCACAGAATATGTAGAAAAGGTATCACTCGAACCTATGTTATATGGAGCCTCAGCACAGAATATGTAGAAAAGGTATCACTCGAACCTATGTTATATGGAGCCTCAGCACAGAATATGTAGAAAAGGTATCACTCAAACCTATGTTATATGGAACCTCAGTCTTTTCAATTTCCTGCCACTTTTGCTTCAGGTAGCTTATTACTAAAGCCATACACAGGTATGTACAATTGCTTTAAAAGATCAGAACTTCACATCTTTGCCTGAAAAAAGCATTAAGGCCACAGTACAGGATTAATGTACATTGCATGTGCTGTGTACGGTCTGTGTGCTTAAAATGCTCGAGAAATGTCTAGTCCTGCTTTATAAACAGCATTACAGAGGAATGCAGAAGCAATGCTACTGATGTCTAGTCTGAGAGATGGTGCTCTGTACTTTTGTAAATGGGAAATTCAGCTTGAATAACAAAAGTAAAACAATTTAGAATCAAGTAAACTGTGTTTCATTACCATGCAGTTACAGAGATGAGCAAACCAGAAAGGAATGACAGGAGCAGAGTTATCGGGCTACCACTGAGGTAGCAAGCTGTGTACCATCCAGGCTTCCAACACATGCAGACGCACGAGCGTTCACACACACACACACACACACACACACACACACACACACACACACACACACACACAGCAAAAAAAGCATTCTGTTTACCTGTGAGATAGTGTGTCTTTAGATTAACTATATTTAGTAGATGAGTGTGGAAACACAGGCCATACCAGTAGAATATAGGTTGGTGGAGACCCATGCAAAATGTTTATAGCATAACTAATTTACTTTTTTCAGCTTATTAATGTTCCTGTCCCTTTTAATGCAGAATTACACTATAATGTGGATCTGCATCTTTAAAAATGTATGTTGCTTACTACTGTTTGACAATAGTCTATGAATGGCTTTAAAAAATTAGATACAGAACTGCACTCACAATTGTCAATCACTCAGAGACATTCACAAACCCACTTGTACACTGTCACTGTACTTTCACACACAAAGTGACACACAGATGTACATACATGCACACACCACACACACACACACACACACACACACACACACACACACACACACACACTCCCATCTCCACACAGCGCTGTGTGCTAATTCAGCCATTTCCCTTAACTTTCTCACACTTATAGTCAAATACCTCCCATCATCCCTATACTCTCATCCTATACACCTCCAGTTAACTTCAGTACCATTAGAATTAAAAACTTCATTCCTTCAGCAGATTCTAACTAATAGCCCCATTTGTGCTGAAAATTTATTTTCTTGGTTTATTTCTCACTTTAGAGACTACATTTCAGTTCAGCTTCAACAGATATGCAGTCTATGTTTTTCCGAAACAGTATGCCAGTTATTTGGAAGACAGCCATAGTAAACCCATTATCCAAGCATACTAAACATTCCAAAGTCTCACACTAATGTTAATTTCTATACTTCCCACTATAGGTAAACTCCTCGAAAAATTATGTAAATATATATATATATATATAGACGCACACACAGATACACACACACACACACACACACACAAAATATATATATATATATATATATATATATATATATATATATATATATATATATACATATTTTTTATTATTATAAAACTCAGCTGTCACAATACAGAAGTAAATCCCACCTATTTTTCTCAAAACATCATGCTTTTTTCAACTGCTCAAAGCACTATAATACTACTCTAGACTCTAATGGATGAGACTCTAATTATGATAGCAAGCTCAGATGCTCATAAGCCTAGTACTTATTATACAGCAGGAACTTCTCATTGTTACATTTGTTAATGCCTGTTATGTACTTCACAGATAAAGATTCTAGTTGTCTACTGATGTACTATGTTCTTCATCTGTAAATATGTTGTAAGTAATTTCTATGTTAAATGGTTAATCACTATGTAATCCAATGTAACTACTGTCTGTTTATTTTACTGTGGAGCTTTTATCCCCGGGCCTCCGCTGAAAATGGACCCACATCCAGTCGGACACTCCCGGTCAACAAATTTAAATAAATAAATAAATAAATAATGAGACTCTCCAAGACATGGATAAAATGATTACAAGATCTATATTCATTGACCTAAAAAGAGCAATTGATTCTTGTTGACCACTCCATCCCTACTGATCATCTTTTAAAAATAGGAAATAGCTCTGCAGAGATTCACTGGTATGAAGATTATCTCACTAATAGGCACATGTTTGTCAAGACTGACTCCTCAGCGTCACATATGTTCACACTTTTAAAAGGTGTCCCTCACAGCTCCATTTTATTTTCCATCTTTATTAATATTCTCACCTTCCTCTCTTACTTTAAAATTATGACATGGTTCTTTTTCAGACTAATCTGTCCTTCTCAACACTACAACAAGGACAGCAATCTGTCTTCCAACCCCTTACTCAATGGATTAACAAAAAAACTTTGAATTAACTTCTCCAAAACAAAACCTATGCCCTTTTGACTAATCACAAGCTACGTAGAAGTCCCAACTCTTTGTTTATCTTGGACTACAAGTTTCCAATACAGAATACTGACTCATTTACATAACTTGTCTTAACACCTGTCTTAACTTTCATTTTCACTTAGAAAACACTAGAAAAAAAGATTAACTCAATCTTGCTCTGGAACAAGAAAATCCTATCTCTTGTCTCAGGAGTACCTAAAGATAAAGGCATCCTACTATAAAAACTGAATAGTGAAAGCATCTATAAGAAATGCTACAACCATTCAAACCATCTCCAAAAAGTATGTTGATTCATCACCCTCTCCCCAAGATATGAATACCAATGTAAGCCACTGAGGAAGCAAAACGGGTTTCTGTTAAAAACTCTTAGCTATTTAAACTCTTTAATGATCATGCTTTCTCACCTCTAGCCTCTAAACTCACAAGAAGGCTCCTTTCTTGCAGTCTTAGTCAAGACCACTCAGGCCCACTTCATCATACTCCCCCATCCAGACATCGCTCCACAGACCTTTCCTTTTCATTTGTAGGCCCATGTTAAAAATATCCCCTTATCCCAACTTTCAGACACAACTAAAATCTTATTTGCAAAGACAAGCTAAATGCAAATCCCCTCATTCAGGACATATAACCAGCCATGTCTTCCTCTTCTATAAACCCTTTACATCTTCCATTCTTTATACTCCCAAGGTACTCCTTCAAAGAAGTGAAGCAGTTTTAAATGTCTACATACTGGTATTACATGTATTATTATACAGTGATTGCATGTTTTTCTTTTATAGTACTACTTTGCTTGACTTATGCTTAAACTACTTTTTTTTTATGTATAACTTCAGGTTGAGATTGAAAGTGGTATTTTGTAACCAGTGATCGACCAGTCTGATTCACCCTGCACAGATTCTCACCATTGAAATGCAGAGGTGTGCACCACAAAAAATAACATGCACACATACCTTTGGAGCCATGCAGTAACCCCTACAAATCTCAGACATCGGTGAGTCATGAATGATGCAAGTACTGAAACTGGGCAGCATGCCTGGAAGGTCATTTTTATAGAACCGCCCACTAAATACTATATTTGCATGTGGCACTCTGACCATCTTTACCTGAAGGCACAGTGGCATTTCTAGGCAGCAAAGGTAGTTTATGAATCCAAACAGTATACAAAGAATGCAAGACAGCTTATGATTCTTTGCAAACTCACAATGACTATTTGTCTATGTCATAACACTTACAGCTTCATGGAATGTGTACACCTTACAAATAGTTTTAATTTACAAATTATATTTGCAGCTGAATGTCAGGTATAAAGATAGTGACTATAAAATTATGAGTTGTGAATCCGCAATACAGAGTGGTAGAAGAGGAACTGGAGCTTTCTGAATAAACTTAGTTCTGTACAAACCTGTGGACACATCTACATGAAGTAAATAACATATGGTTTGAGTTGTTAGTGCTGGTTGTCTATGAGGGGAAAAAAAATGTGAAAATAGATGAATGGACTGTGTATCCTCCACAGCTAGGACAAGTTTATTAAGAAAGTATTATTTGTCAGTGGTGTAACTGTGCAACTCGTTGAAATCACACCACTGCAAGACTTCTATCATGCAACTCACAAAAGTAACTTTCCACCTGTATTCACTGTTAATTAAGTATAACTCAAAAAACTAAAATGCGCATCCCATTATGCTATGCAAGCCCTATTCTTAGTTCAGAGAAAGGGTGGTGCTATGCAAGCCCTACTCCCAGTTCACAGAAACGGTGGTGCTATGCAAACCCTACCGCCAGTTCATAGAAAGGGTGGTGCTACGCAAGCCCTACTCCCAGTTCATAGAAAGGGTGGTGCTATGCAAACCCTACTCCCAGTTCATAGAAAAGGTGGTGCTACGCAAGCCCTACTCCCATTCATAGAAAGGGTGGTACTATGTAAGCCCTATTCCCAGTTCATAGAAAGCGTAAGACCAGAGACGTTGTACATTTTCCAGTTCAGCTTACCATTCAGCAATGTGACATGTGACCACAGCAAGCTCTGCAGGCCCTTTTTCTGGTCATTATCCTGTTTGTTACTCTTTTGGTGTCAAGTGGTAGAGAAAGAGGGTCATACCAACCTTCAAGTCCATTAGTTGCAATTGACCTTCTCAGCCCTATAGTTCTACTCCCATAAATCATTGCATGCAAGTGCATTATGCCAGGTGTACAATGTTTTGCAAACCCTGCAGCATATAAATTGCATGCATAAACAATATCTCTCAATCACAACAGGAGTACACAAGGCATACCCCAGGGGCATCAGTACTATGATTCATTGAGATATGTCAGGTAATGGTCTTCTTCCCCATTGATTCTACTGTAGGGTTGTTTTCTTTTATATATGCATTTTTTTAATGTATGCTGGGCTCAATGTTACAAGTTGGCAAATTACATGGTAAGCAGGTCTATGCCCTTCACTTTGCCCAATATGAAGTGTTCCTTGTACAGCAGAGTATTCTTTGGGGGATGACTATGAAACACTGATGTAAACAATAAAGGCAGAAAAAAAGACAATGATAAAAGCATTAAAATAAACACTTTGTACTGGCCATCAACATAAACAAAGAAGCAAAGCAGGAAAGGAAAAAAAAAAGATGAATGACGAAGAGAAAAGGAAGGTACTGTGCTTGTGTGTGTTTGTGTGTGTGTGTGTGTGTGTGTGTGTGTGTGTGTGTGTGTGTGTGTGTGTGTGTGTGTGTGTGTGTGTGTGTGTGTGTGTCTGCGCATGTGTGTCTGTGTGTCTGTGTGTTTTATATATGCATAAATGTATGTGTGTATATGTCTTTTGTCTATCTTTTGTTAGATCATTCTCAACTAAACCAAGAGAAAATATCGACTGGAAATAGTTATGTAAGGGTCAAAACAAAAATATTTTGTTTATTTGCTGCATCAGACAGTGGAAAAATGCAAAAGTAAAGACATTTGTGGGACTGATTTAGGTTATTGTAAAAACAAATGCACAGGTTATTCTTCTGGCACTTAATGTTGGGAGTAGTGCAACATGGGTGGGATGTCCTGTTGGACTGTATTGTATCATTTAACTTAGTCATTAGGAGGAATTTAATAAAGCCTACACAGTCTTTTTTACCATGTAGGCATTGTGGCATGCTGCTTACACGAAAGCAGATGTGCAATTCAGTAAATACAGCTGGATGGTATGCACACACATGCCAACACGGAAGTATCCATGGCATGCAAATCACCTCATAACTAGGTGAATTTCATGGAAATAAGGGAGGTAGTGTAATCCAGAAAGCAGATAGGCAGCCCCGCAGACTCCATGTGGGGGTCCATAGTGTACATGGAAAAATTCCTTGTACAAGATTTTAAACGGGCAACAGGGGGTGTAAAAACGCAGGTAGATTAACAGAAATGGCATAGCACATACATATATGAGCAAATCTGTCCACTATGTGTCTAAAAATGTAAGGGAAATAAGTTAAAATAATTTTATTTTTCTTAATGATCTGGGTAGGTTTGCGCAGCATGCCCCAGTGTGCAGACATGCTTTTATGAAAAAAAAAAAAGGTGGAAAAAACACATTTAATAGTATGTGACAGAAATGTATTATAGTACCCTGCTTGGAGTATCTGCAATGGTAGAATGGTGCTTCTGCTAATGAGGTAGGGACTGGAACCATGTAGTTTGCAGGTTGTGTGCACGGATCCCTGTGCAAATGGGGTGGGGTTACTGAATAGCACAAATGGGTATCCATGTCTGCATTTCCCTTCCATGTAGACACAGAACCATGCTGGTGTTCATAGAAGAGGTAGCTGACATCAAGAGGGGGTGTGTTTGAGGACAAGTAAGCTCATTGAAGCTCAGTTGCACCTGATTGCATGGTGCGTTTGTGCTTGTTTCCCACATTACTTGTAACTAGTCTAGTCCAGATACAGACTTGCTGTATCCAGGACAGTTTGTAAGCTTCTGAGTAGTGCCAAAGTCTGCTCTTTAATTTTTCCCTTAGATCTGCTAGTTCTCTCCTCTCCTGCACTTTTACTAGCTTATTAGTCTAGCACTTTACCAGACTTCTTGTAGCAATTATTGTAGCACACAAAAGTGCTACCAGCACTAAATGTTCTAAAAGGAAACAACTCCATTACTTATTATTGATGCCCACCCCTCCAGGCATGTCTAAAGGTCAGTTTCTTGTGCTTTCTCCTATTAACCTGGTGAACTTGGGCATCCTGAGGTAATGTAGCAACTGCCTCATGTGCACCGACAACCCTTTCTTCTTACCTCCCAACACTCAGACTTGCGAGAGATGCACTTATATATCCAAATTGGAAGCCTCGCACTCTCCAGCCTGCTATGGAATAGACTTCCCATACATGTCAAGCAGAGCACCTCGCTGTCCCTCTTCAAGAGAAATCTTGATGAGTGGATGGGAAATAGAAAATCCACCCAAGGGATAATTCCAGTGGCTCTACTCAACAGAGGCACTGGGAACAAAGGTTTGGTGGCATGATGCCAGGGTAATCCTATGGGCTAGGCTTGTAAAGGCCCCAGGACCATTAGCCTAGTACACATCTATGAACCAATGATGACATCCATCAGAAAGGCACACAAACCCACCAAAGAGCATCATAATGAGGCACATTCACAAACTAAGAACATCACAGAGAGTGTGTTTTGGCTGCTGAAGCCACGGTTCCAGTGCCTCAATATATCTGGTGGAGTCCTGTAATACTCTCTAGCCACATGTGCACATATGTTCACAGTATGTGCCATGCTACACAATATGATCCTGTGGAAACAGCTGCAGCAGGATCAGCAAAGGGAAGGAATACACAGCCCCCCACCAGTGCCTAGGTCACCATAGCCACACTCACAAGAGGACTTGGAGGAGAAGCCCCTTGATGATGTCCCTGTAAGCAGACATAGGCATCCCAGTATGCCCCGGCATTGGCTAAGAGACAATACATAGCACATTCACTTACAACCTAGGGACCTAGGGACTGACACCTTACTCCCACTCATATACATATAGTAAATGTGTTGGTACCAGGCAGCCCCCACAACCTGTACCTATCCATGTATTGGTTGTATACTGCTTGCACCATACAGAGTCAGCCCTGAACTACAGGTCTCTCAACTGCTGCATTCACGAGGTAAGTCTCTAAGCTACACATTAATTGTAAGGATTACTATAATATATCACATGCATGGATCTGCTGCTGTTATTCAAGGAAATATATTGGACTAATTGGGCAGATGTAACATCCACATGGGACTACAGATACCCAGTCCAATAGTATGTGTTCCTTAATAGTCACTAGACCTCATGGTTGACATATTCACTACATCAGTCAAGGGAGATGTTAAACAGTGGGCTCTCATGATATTTGGACTACTGTATATTCCAGCAGATCATGTGGTATTGTTCTCCCACCCCCAACACAGCAGTGTACTCATACAACTACTTTAACAGGAAAAATCACCTATGGTATATCAGTGGACCAGGCAATCTCAGGGCTGTAACGTAGATATTACTCACACCATTGTATGTCTCACCTCACCCAGAATAATAATGTGCATATTTATGCTGTTGATTGTGTGATAAATGACTCCTCTCTGTCTGGTGACCTGAGTGGCTTGGTGAACTAGGGAAGCTAGCATAGGTGATGGTGTTGATGGTTCTAATCTGGAATTACTCACATCTTTCCATGTGCGGTAGTACTATGTTGGTGTTTTCACAGACTGTCATACCTCTTAGTGCAAGAAATCTGGACAAAGCCAGTAAGACTAGGGGGACAAAGGCCCAAACATAGGGACAGATTTCAAATATTGTCGCCATAAACCTAGACTGTCACTGGAAGTAAAGGTGTTGCATTATTACATATGTTCTGAAGGATATAACATCTGAAACACAAATATGCAACAATTCACCAGAAGACCAAAAATGTATGAGGAACAGACCAAGCATATGAGGCAAAACTCTGGACAATCTGCGGAAGTCAGGACAGTTGAGAGGTATGCAGACTGTCAGTCTGTAGGTGGTGTAACATTACCAACCGCAGTCACAGATTAAGTGCAGCACACAGCTGGGGAATGCTGTGGACAGTTTGAGTGAAGTGCAGTACTGCAGAAACAGGAGCAGATGTTAATGTCTGTAAGATACAAAATCCCAGACTGGAGTGCAGATAGGTGTGGATTGGAGTCACCTTAGTACTGACAGTCCTACTGGGCATGCCGATACACTTAGTTAAAATGAGTGCAGTGCTGTTGCCACTTCATCAAAATGACCTGTTATGTATAAATGTCTATACATACAGATATACATACACATATCTCTCGCTCACATGCATAGTATATCCATCACTATGTAGTGTCAAATAGATATGTACAGATATATACAGCTCTCTCTCTCTCTCTCTCTCTATATATATATATATATATATATATATATTAAAATGATACATACACCCCCCCCAATATATCTACATAACACATATACATATAATACACACATGCAGCTACAGTTATATATACATCCCTGTTATATACAGGAATATGTGTGTGGATGTCTGTATTGTCTGACATACCCTAATATTATTGGTGAGTAAATCTCCACTATCACACAGCCATACTGTTGCTTAAAGGATCCAAGTTAAGGCTGCAACAGTAGAAATTCGACATACCCACAGACCCCTGTGCCTGCTGGATGTCACCATGTAGACAGACACAGGTGAGCAGATGCTGTAATGCATAATGTTGTCAACACATGTATGGACAGGGCAACTTGTTCCTGCCCACAGGTATGTCAATGTAACTGCAAGCAGCCACATATGACCATACTGGTAACTGTAGACAAATAGCTAGGATTCCCACTGCTAGGATACAAGATACAGATAACAGTATGAATCAATATCACACTGCAGGCCACAGATGCTGGTCAAGTGCTGTGCCTGTAATCACATATGCAACATACTTAATGAGTGGTGTGTTTGATGAGTACTGTGATCTGTAATGTATAAGGCTAGATAGATATGGGTTCTAATCTCACTCCAGACCATTTTCTCTGTGTGTGTGTGTGTGTGTGTGTGTGTGTGTGTGTGTGTGTGTGTGTGTGTGTGTATGTGTGTGCATGTGTATATATATATATATATATATATATATATATATATATATATATATATATATATTTTTTTTTTTTTTCCTACAAGTGAACAGACATGCCCTCATGGACTATCCCCCTGCAATGGTTATGCACTTTTTTGTCCTTTAACTTGCTGCTGGCTTCCACACTGCCCTCTTCTACAAGGCCTGATCATGTCAGCCACATTAAGACTACCAGCTGACAGTGCAATTTCAGATGTAAGCTGTGTCGCATGCGGTAAGTACCATGCTCTATAGTGTATAAAATTAGATAGGTAGGGGTTGTAATCTCACTCCAACCCACTTGGTGGGTATATGTGTATATATCCATATGGCATAACCTAGGCACAATTAGGATTTTGCAGTATTTTATTTGTAGCAGGTGATGTGCACCCCCCCAAAGACTGACCACAACAAGGTCTGTGTATGTCATCAAGCATACTATGTCCTAAAATGATAGTACCAGCAGACATGAGGTGTGTTGCATGCATCATGTACTGTGATCTGTAGCATGTACCATTACACTGGTAAGTACACACACCTGCATACAGCCAACCTGCACTACATGTGTGCCTTGGCATGTCCTGTGCGCACTGATTGGAAGTGGTGCTAGCCTCAATGTAGCCATGTGTTTGTGTGAGCCTGTTAGAGCATTTTACAATATGTTAGGGAACCATGGCATATATGAATTGAACACAGAGAGTACTGTAGCCTTTGACTGTCACTGTTCAGAAAGATGTGGATGTAGTCACTGTTGTACAATCTATACTGACAGGTTTGCGACATACATTCCAAACTGGCACTGGTATACTGAATGTGGCAGTCATTACAGCTATCATTGTGTGCAATGTTACCCTTGCCATGTCACTACACAGGCATATTGTACAAATGTAGCAGCCACACAGGTTCCAAGGTACACCAATACACAGTGTAGATAACATGTCCTATGGAGTCTGTGTTACAACTGTACATGTGTAGTCTGTCTACAAAATGCTTTGGAGGGGATGCTTATGGCTCCTTACAGAGAGGTGGCAGTTCCCACTGTGTACCTCCCATGTATCCATGACAGGACTAATACATGTGTCACCTTTGCTACACATTAACATCAATGTGGGATGCAGAACACAACAATTATAACTGTTGCTGGGCAACTGTTGGTACTGGACACAGGATATATGCATATGTTTCATCTCCATAAAAACACTGGTGGCACTTATGAAGGGTAGCACACCTTCTCACAGATTAGGGATGCATGAGTATGCTGAAGGCCAACATTGTCCTTGTTAACCTGTTATACACACATGAACCTATGGGGCCATGCAGTTATAGTGCTTACCTTGCTGATGACATACATCTGCTGTGCTGACATGCTATCCTGTATTGCTATATTTCCACTGTGTATCCATAGGTTACCCCAACAGACTCCTGTAACAGAAACAGGCCACGACACACCTGTCATTGTGTAAATATACAGCCAATTCAACAACATACAACATAAGGATCACATAAGGTGCACAAATGTATGTGGCATACACTTCACAAATGCCAACATACAGTATCTCTCATTAATCATTACCAGTGGCATGGTGAACCAACACTGCATTACACAAGTACATGTTAAGTAATATAGTCACCCTGTGCATCAGACCCATAGCTTCATTTCCCTGCATTGATGTCAAAGATGACAGGGATGTGGCACAGGTATCATCACTTGCACAGGGTATTGGGTGAGGCTGCAGGAGGCTTAGGCTGGCACAAACAGTAGGCAGCATGTGTGTGAGTTAGGGGGTAACACGTAAGATGGATGATGGGGAGGTGCTGTGTGTGTCTTTAGGTGACCTATATGTGACAGTGGTTTGTGACTGTCTGCATGTACACAGTCAAGCTTAGTGCTAGCTCTACATGTCTGTATGTTGGACAGCTTTGGACCATACATGGTAGAGTTGACAGTTAACCATTTCTGGCCCCAAACACAAGAACTGGCTCTGCCAGGAGGTGCACTGGCACCTCCATGCCCAAGGTCAGAAGCGGTGCTAGTACCTGACAAATGACTGCTGTCGACTGGGACCGTGTCCCCCACAGGGTCACCCAGGACCACTGGGACCATGTCCCCTCACAGGGCCACCCAGGACCATGAGCCCATGGCCTGCCATGTTGTGGAGTGAACAACACATTCCCCTCTGTAACACTGGATGTACTGCCACTACAGGAGCATGAGTGTGCATGGCCATGTGGACTCTCAGCAGATGGTGTTGCTGACCTATGTCCATGGGTCCAATATTCAACTCCAACCACACATTCCAGCACAGACAATGTGCAGTCCAATGCAGACACTGTCTCAGCCAGCTATCTGTCCACTGCATCAATGAACTGATCCAGGGTGTCCCCAGTGTGGTGGAGGCTGTCATGGATGTCGGACTGTGTGGCATCCATAACCTTAAGCATACACCTGGTGTTCCATTCAAAATCTCCCTGTGCCTCCATGATGGCCTGAAACATGCGACAGGTGACCCATGAAGTGACACCTGCAACAAGTGGTGGATGGACAGCAGGCCTCCTATAAGAACCCCTGTCAATCTGCCTGTGTGGGACCTCGCCAGCTCTCTGACTATGGACAGTGTCTACACTCACTGGAGCCATAGTTTTCACACTTTCCTGTTCAATGTCTCCACCTTCTGACTGTCCAATATCTGTGGCCTCCAGGGCTGGGGTATGTGCATCAATGCAGACTGTGTGCAGTGACAATGGGGGCAGAAGAGTGATGTCTACATCTGTGACAGATTCAGTCCCCAACACCCCCACCTGTGCCTTACTGTGGCCACCATCATCAGTGTCCGAGGAGACACTGACATCAGGTTGTTTAGGGGACAGACTCAACCCTCACGGTCACCTGCAATAAGAATGAAATAAGCAGAACATTAATATCTACAGTATTTTGTATGAAAAGCATCCAAGACTCATAATAATGAAGACCCACAACTGGATTAGCAGTTAAACAACTTCCTTCTCCCCCTTCATCCACAAAGGACTACCCCGGAAGACAATTCAAATTCAACTCAAGACCTTTATAACCATCACTTGAAGTAAATCAAGTCAAGCATGACCAGTAATACTTGCCTTTTACTTACTCAGTATGACACTATAATTGAAAAACAACACATAAAACCCAGTACAGCTCTCTTCACAATTATATGGAAATAAACATTTCATTGCCTAATGTATTTGTCTTCAACCTGTTGTATTTTAAAAGACATTTTAGATTCCTTGCCTCATTTAAACCAGGAGCCTTATCTGCTCTTACCTGTAATTTTCAAAGTGTATCTGTTTGTCACACTACACTCCTGTGACTACCTCTTCTCAAAACCTTAGGCACCCCTTCCATTCTGGCATTTAAAAACATCCTACACACATAAGTATGTGTATGTAAGACATTATTGTGGTCCTTAACCGTACTAGACTATAATTGTTCCTTAACAAAACAAGTGTCATACTTTCCAGGGGCAGGACCATGGTCTTGGCCAATACCTAACAGACCTGTGAAAAGTTGAGGGTGGAGTAATGTCAGTACTACTGCATGTTGCAGCACAACAAGGTTATACATCCATAGATCTCACATTTACAGTAGCTACTGTGTTATTTAGTATATTGGTCCCAATCTGCGTATGAGTGTATACCTGAGGTTACACCCCCACCTCAAGGAACAAAAACCTGACCCCCACATAAAAGTATCTACAACCTGACACACTGACTGTTACAGTAGTGCAATGCTGATCACAGTAAGCTTACCTGCATGCTCCTCAGTTGTGGAAGCTGTGGCACCCACCTCCATGATGTATGGTGTGATGGATGCATGACAGCTGTCACGTGTGCCTAGGTACACCAGGAATTCCTCAGTGGCTGAGAGTTGTTATTCTATTGCAAGCCCTCCACTGGTGCCATCATGATCCCTGGCTATATCCGCTGCCCATCAACGTGCAGCATTAATCATATTGGTTCCCTGGTGTCGGACCTGCTCATACTTCCTGCCCTGCTGGCCCATGACATTAATGTCATGGACAAAGTCTGACCACAATGCAGCCCACTGTTCCCTACTATGTCTCCACCTAGATAGCAGGTTGTCATGATGCTACCTTAGTCCTTGCAAGATTATCTCATTCTCTGCATCTGAGAAGGGTGGGTGTCATCTGTGGTACATAATTCCTGAAAGACAACACAAGGGAAACACATTACAGGATCAGATACGTAAACGTCCATTATGTACAGATATGGCAAGGGTGAAAAGGTAGGCACTATCCACTGCTTGCTCACACGTCATACCCCACAGTGTGAGAACATACAATGTGCGTGGCTCTAACAGAGATAGTATCAAATGTGAGGTATTTCCCTGTGTGCCATGAGAAATTCTATATGAACATACACCCAACACTCGAGTCTATGGTGTTGTGTCCACTAAAGCCAACCACCCAATAATGTCATAAGACTAGTGCCAGACAAACAGCAGTTTGCTATTATAACCACTAAGAAGGGCCCTTCCAACAACAGCAGTGTGCCACAATGACAAAAGACAATGCAACTTTGAAGTATTGTACATCTCCTGTAGGTGTAACACAGCAGGATATCAATAACATGTCGTTACCATGGGTGTAAGACAAGCTTACTGCTGTAATCCCTAGCCCCCATACCCATTTCCTCTTATCTGCATCTTGGTATACACAAAAAAAAGTTACATATTTATTTATTATTTATTTTACATTTGTTATCCGGGCTAGTCTAACTGGATACATGTCCATTTTAGTAGAGGCCCGGGGAGAAAAGCTCCAAGACACATACAAAATACAATATAGAATGTTGCAACAGTCCAAGCTTAAAACAACTGCTGTTAATAAAAAATACAATACCCGATGGAGTGCAGTATTCCTCTGTTGAAATGTGCTATTAGTAAAGTTTCACAAAGGTGTGCTCTGTGTAAGTAAGGTCTCATACAGAATGGGTCCCCACAGCCAGCTGCCTGCCTTTTAAACATGCTCCCTATCAGCAGGTGATTATCTCTAAACCAATCAGTGCTTGTGAAATGCTAACTGTAGCCAACACAGCTGAATTGCACTCTCGTTAGCCAATGACATGGAACCACTGTGCAATATATAAGACCTTCATGTAGACCTGGACCCCTTTCTTAGCTGTTGAGATGGACACTAGTGGGGTGAGGAGACTACATCATTGCAGAGGGTAGGTCTATAGCAGAAACCTTTACATAAAGCTGTGTGTACCACAGTCTGTAGCTGCTGCTGCAGGTAGTAGACATAGGCAAAGAGTGTGAACACTTTGGAGGACAATAAGCTGTAGGTGTATCTGTGTCAACTGTGTCAGCCTTGTAGTACTGCTATACAGATATGGGAAGTGTGTCCCTACCTGCAGGCCTGGGACTTCATGCACTGAAAAACAGTTATTCAATTTAAAATGCTTTGTGTGGATAAAGACTGTATTAGTGATCCATTAAATGCTGCCCTCGCAATAATGTAATTGGAATGTAGCACAACAATGGATTTGAACCCAGGACTGTGTGTTAAGGTTAGTAATAATCATACCAATGTTAATATTAACATAATGGAACATAATATTGATTCATCCAAATACATATTAAGGTATATTATGTGGAACACAACATTAAATAACATAACAGTAAGTATATTAACAGCAAGCCAGTACAAGATAACCCATAAGGCCAACAAAATAGTTTGTTTAAGAAAATATATTAATATTGTATCATAATGATAAATAACAATAATAAATTAAAGCAGATAAGGAGTGGGGAGAGAGAGAGAAACATACAATTAGTGACGCTGCAGTTGATATCCCTAAAAAGACTGCTAATACATAGTTCTACAGGTGTGCAGTGACTACAATTCCTCTATAGATGATGTAGCACATACATACCTCTCAAACTGTTAGCATGGGACAGTATGGACCAAGCTCTAGAAAATGCAGGTACACAACTACATGGAACTGTACACGTACATGACTATCAAGGTATTCTGTAAATGGGTTTGACAATACATTTCATTCTAGGTAATCATTTATCTGCTAATCATGGACCAGACAGATTGGGTAGCTGTAATTACATTACAAAAATTATAACAGTTGAGAGGTATGTTTGTGTACATTAAGTAGACTAGACAGCCACCATGTCTTGGTAGGAATTGGAGTAGAACCCAAAAGCTGTAAGTGCAGGGGACATCTCCAAATAATGTAACAATTGTCTGCAGCAACTTAAAACAGGCATGCAATGAATACAGCCATACTGCAAGTATTAAGACACATTTTGTTATATGAGACCACAATCCTGCTTCACACTTTATTGGTATTGCTGCTAAGTATCTCTGAAGTATACACACAATATCTGCCCGTAAAGTGGTCTACCTCACCCATATATTTTTGTTCCTGGAGTGGGAGGAAAAGAGAGCATCATGTGACTAAAAGTGGCCTGGAGACAGCCTTGAACTGTACTCTGGATTGTGCAATACATTTTTCAAGCAACTACTTTTGCATTCTAAAGTTATTACAGTTTTACAGTTGACTGTAGTGACATTAGAACAGACATGCAATGAATACAGCCCTACTGCAAGGATTTAGACACATTTTGTAATAAAACCACAACCCTGCTTTACTGGGATTGCTGCTAAGTATCTGTGATGTATACACAGGATATCTGCCAATAAAGTGGGCTACCTCACCCATATACTTTTTGTTCCTGGAGTGGGAGGAAAAGAGAGCATTATGTGACTGAAAGTGGCCTGGAGACAGCCTCGAACCATATTGTGGGTTGTGCAATACATTTCCCAAGCAATTACTTTTGCATTCCACAGTATTGCAGTTTTACAGTTGACTGCACCAACATTGCAAAAGACACGCAATGCATAAAGTTCTGCTGCAATTATGTTATGACACCACAATTTTGCTTTATATCTTATTGGTTATAGTTACTGGTATTATTTATTGGTTATTGCACTACAGTTTTTATTGTTTATTCTTTATTGCATTACAGTTTTTATTTTTTATTAGGTTCATAGGTAGGTACTTGGCTATTGGCCCTAGGGCCTATATAAGCCTAGCCAAAAAATGTACCCTGGCTTTCGCCACCCAAGAAAATTATTTTCCTGTGCCCCTGTCGAGCAAAGCCACAGAATGATCCCTGGGGTGAATTTCTCATTCCCCATCCAATCATCAAGATTTTTCTTGAAGCGTGCTAATGAGGAGCTCTGTTTGACATAGATAGATAGGTAGTCTGATCCAGAGTATGGGAAGTCTCTGGGACAGGAATCTATCCCTCCAGCATGTTCTGTTTATTGTGGTGACAAGGTTTAGGTCCCTAGAGCGTGTAGCTCAGAGGGATTGGGATTTCTTTAAGTGGAGCATGTCCAACAGCTCTGGGTTTGACATAGCTTTATATGTTAGGCAGAGATCGCTCCTGAGTAGGCGATATGTGATGGAGTAAAGCTGTAGTTTTTTGAGATGGTCTGCGTAGGGCATCTGTTTAAGGCCAGTAATCCTCTTTGTGAGGTATTTCTGTGGTCTTCCAGTTGTTGTAGATGTTTTGTAAGGTACATACCAAAAGGGGAATTGTACTCTATAATGGGTCTAATGAGTGATGAGTAGAGGGGAACAATGACCTCTTTTTTCTGATGAGAATCCTTTTGTGATGAGATGAGCCACGTAGAAGGATTTCCTGACCACTGTGGCGATGTGATTATCAAAGGAGAGACTACTGTCCACCTGTGTCCCAAGGTCTCTTATCACATTTTCGGCATTAAGTAGACTACCAGCTATGTGGTAGTTCATGGGTACAGAGTTTTTACCAAAGGGGATGACAATACACTTTTTGGAATTGAGCTTGAGGCCATGGCTTTGACACCAGGTATCTGTCTCAGTGAGGCCGTTTTGTAGTTTGTCCACATCATTAGGAGTTCTGATTATGGCTCCTAGTTTGCAGTCATCTGCAAACTTTCTTAGCCAAAGACCTTCTGTGTTAGCCTGCACTTCAGAGAAGTAGATACCAAACAGGAGAGGACCTAGGACTGAACCCTGTGGTACTCCACTTGTCACTGGTCTGAAGTCGGATTTGGAATCCGCTACTTTCACAGTGTGGGTTCTGTCCATGAGCCAGTTGGCAACCCATCTTGTGACATAGGGATTTATACCTAGTTTAGCAAGCTTATCTATAATTCCAGAGTGGGGGATGGTGTCAAAAGCCTTGGCAAGATCTAGATAAGCTGTGTGAACCATTTTACTCTCATCTATGGCTTTGGTGACTGCTTCAAACAAGTTAATCAGGTTTAGGAGACATGATCTGCCTTTTACAAATCCAAACTGGGTAGGGTCCAGAGTTTGGAAATTACCAATGTCTTTGTTTATGAGTTCCACAATGATACATTCCATGGCCTTGCAGACCAGGCTCGTCAGGCTAATGGGGTGGTAGTTCCCGGGGTCCGTCATGGCTCCCCCTTTGTGGAGTGGGATAACCGTCGCTGTGTGCCATTCAGTGGGTACAAAGCCAGAGGTGAGGCTATAATTGAACATGGTACTTAGGTAGTGTGCCAGTTCATTCTGTAGTTCATGTAGAACGCAGCCTGGGATATTGTCAGGTCCCATGGATGCTGTGTTCTTGGCTTTGGAGAGTGTGTTTTTTACCTGTGCAGCCGTGATTATAGGAACTTTGCATTCTTCTGATATAGAGATGGGCCCTCTAGGGGGTGAGAAGGGGGTAAAGTTAGCACTGAACCTATCTGCTAGGATGTTGGCAATATCATTTGGTTCTGTATATTTAGTGCCATTGTGCTGTAACCCAGAGCAGATCTGAGTGTTCCCATTGAGATTATTGACATAGCTATAGAATGCTTTGTGGTTGTCTTTAGAGTCAGTGGCAATTTTGTTTTCGTAACTAGCTTTGGAGGATTTTATGAGGGATCTCAGCTTCTTACTGAGGTTGACCAGGGAGTTCCTCCAGTCATGGGATTTTACTCTTTTTTGCAACAGTTTCTTTCTTCTGTTGTAGAGTTTGTTTATGACAGAGAATCATTAGATTGGCTACCTTTTTTTGGAAGATAACATCTTGGTTCTATTAGGGATAGCATGATCCATGCACTCGTGTAAGTGCTTATAAAGTGCATTTGTGTAGGATTCAGCAGTCATACCTCTATTGTCCATCTGCATGGGTGTCATGAAGTTTGCCACTTCTGTCTTAAGAAGTGTGAAGTTGGCTTTGGAGAAGTTTTTTACGATGGTTTCCCTAATTGGGGGTGGGATGTGGATGTCTAGGCTGATTAGCTTGTGGTCGGATCTGACCAATGAGGAATTGACCTCTGGTGTGGAACACTGGTTTCCCATGTTGGTAATGACCAGGTTTAGGATATTGCTGTCCCCGGTGGGGATGTGAATAAGTTGATCCAAGGCATTGGAATTTATGAATTCTAGAAAACGTTGAGCAAAAGAGTTGGTACATAGGTAGTTTTCCCAGTTAATGGTGGGTTTTATTGTTTATTGCACTACAGTTATCTTAATAAATCCATACTTAGCACACTCACAGTGCATCCTGGCCAGGTGCCCAGCATGGTATTTCAAGTTGCGAGCTCTCTCAGCTGCAGCTGTTGGAAGAGAAGGACACCATTATGCATATCAGTTTTGCACAGATTCAGCTTGTATTTGTCGCCTCACAGTTAGACGTTGCCTGTTCGATTCTCAGTTAGAGCGTCTTCTGTGTGGCAACATGCATGAACGGGCATTCATTCGTTGAAGGTTGTGCATTAGGCCCGGCAAGCCAGCACGCAAAAACTCTACTGCCAATTATTAGCGAACCGGAGTCCCGCTGTGGTGACCCCTAACCGGAAAAAGCCGAAAGACACAAACAAAGTGGCAGAAATACTTACATATGTCTGGAGTATGCCCATCCCTGGCCTCTTGGACTCAGGTGTCAAAAGTTTCCCTCTTTCTGTACTTCAGGTCATCATAGCAGTGACAACACTGCTCACCAGTTTGGGGGATACCTTTAGCACTGGTAAGTTCCCTGGCCAACTGAAAACTGGCCTCAGTCCTACATTCTGAGCCCTGATAACCACCTTGCAACAGTCTAGGCTTGTAATTGTGTACCAGGAGCCCAACAAACAGCCTGGACTCCAGTACAACCCATATCTGCTCCTGAAGGTGCACACCCTCTCCAGCACTACCTGGTATACCAAAAGTTAGACAGACTCCAAGAAATGGTGCAGAATTCATGCCTACTGGCCTTAGTATAGGCTGTTTCTGCCCTTATATGTCATACTGCAACATTAAAAAAGTGCCGTGTTTCTTAGCATTGCACACACCCACTTTGCAGAGCTGAGCATCACATAAACTCGCACAACCGTGTTTTAGTGAAGCATAGCAACACGCAAACAGTAGTAGCCATTAGCCATATTTAAGCAGTGCTTAGCACCATGCAGTTCTTGTAAATGCAACAATTTTGTTTTTAAATTAAACAAAAAATTTAATTGCATTAAAAAATGGTATGAATGCTAGGGATTTGAACCCAGGACTTACTAAGCTTTAAGATGTAACTATCCATTTAGCTACTTGGATAGTAAGTAAACTAGTATACCTACACATATACTACTAAGCTACCTGTTAGCATTGCTAAGCACCACACTGCACCATGCAAAATGGCTTAAACATAACTAGAAATAAATAATTTAATTACATCCAGTTTCTATTTTTAGATGTCTGGCAGGTGTCAATAGTGTATGTGTAACCACATCTCGGTTCTGCTGTGCTCCACACTGTGCAAACAGACAAAAAAAATGAATAAATAAAATAATGAATTACATCCGGTTTCTATTTTTAGATGTCTAGCAGGAGTCAGCTGTATATATATTTAAGTACAGCTTGGCAATCCTGCTCTCCATGCCTCACCACTCAAATGGACATTAAAAAATAAAAAAAAAAAAAATTGAAAACTAAAACACAATATATTAATTCACAGCATGTTTCAACAGTATCAGGGTACATTACATGGAGTTTCACCCTGTACATAACATCTGTCCAGGAATTCCCTGGACAATCCACAACCATGGGATAGCCTCTACACTTCTACCTACATGGATTCAATATCCCTGTTACTATGCCCTCCCTCAACAGCACACCATGATTAATATGTATGGCACACTGCTGAGGGAAAACCGAGGCTGTGTACATGGGTACATTCCATGTAGGCTCTACACAGAGCCTACATGGATTTTATTGAATCCTGGGGTATGTTTTTATTGACCTTTCTGTAGATGACATTCTGCTATTTACAGAATATCATCTTTCAGATGAGACATTAAACAGAGATCCCATCTGCTTGAGTTGGTGGTAGCTCATTTGGATGTTAATTTGGATGTAAATGATTTCATGACACCTGTAAAAAAAGTAGACGGATTTTATTTTTATACAAAAAGGAACTCTTATTTACAGCATATTTACCTATATCCAAATATTTACTAATGTATAAATATGTGAAAATAGAAATATATTTACATATATTCATAATTTTCCTTACAATCCTACTAAATTTTCATCCCTATTAAACCCCATTCCTTTTTCCATAACCACCATCTGATTTTACTTAATATTGTTGTTAAAATCCATTTGCCGTTAAACATAATTTAATTTCTCCAGAAAAGACAGGTTTGTTTTATTTCTTCTATTAATTCTTAGCAATGAATTCTACTTACATTTTTATTCCCACATTTAATACCTAACACATAAATTTCATTCGTTGTAAAATATATACACCCTATCTTTACTACGTCACCTAAACCTTTATTTTTTCTTTTTATTTAAATCCATCCCTATCACATCTAGGCACTCATTTGTGAAAATTGTTACTTCTTTTATCAAAATTTTGGTTAATGCAGTTATTATAATGTCATCTGCATATGTTAACAGGACTGGAATTCTTAACCATTCAGGTGTTATGGTGTTATACACCCCTCCTTCATTTTGTAATTTATTTCACATACTATCAAATTCATAACTAATGCAAAGAGTATACAACTCATTAGGCATCCCTGTCTTACGCAACTCTCCATATGCACCTCTCAGCTTAACCAGCCATTTACATATATTTTTATTTTATTATTGCTACAACCTGACATACTTAAGTTCCTAACTTTCTCACTTATATTATATTTTTTTCATTTTTAACCATAAGATTTCATGTCCAGTTGTATCAAGTGCCTTATTAAGGTCTCCTATCATAATTTTAGCTTCTTCTTTTCTATTCATAATATCATACACAATTTCTATATCATTAATAATGCTTGACAACCCTATTTTTGCCAATCCCTTACATTTGTATACAGTTCATACCTATTCCATCTGGTCCTGCAGCCAAATCTATATTTACTTATGGTAACACTTTATCTAGCTTATGTAAACAAATTTCCTTTTCTCTTTTTCTGTTAACTTTTTTGCTTTCCATGTTTTTTCACTAATTTATTTTTTCTTTAAACATTTCTGTTACATATTGTACTACACTATTTTTATTTTTTCCTGAGTTCTTTCTATTTCTCCTTTTATATTTTTATTTCTCTCATTAAACTCCAGCTTCCTTTACTAATTTAAGTAATGCAATAATTCTTTTTCCTTATAAAATATCTTTGCTTTAATAACAATTCTTGTATTTTTCTTGATTTATTTCAGATAATTTTTTTCTTTGTAAAAGCAGTTTCTATCATTATGTTCTAAATCTTCCAATGCATCATTATATGTCCTTTTATATTTTTCTTTCTCTACTTTTCTCACATCATATTGCCACTATAAAAACACATTTTTATATGTTTCCTTAAATATTAATCTCCTTCCTTCTTCATTCCATGCTTCCTCATTTATCCATTTTCTTACTTTGCTTATTTTTATATATTCCTTGTTTTCCTTTATCTCTAGCCATATTGCAAGTTGATCAGAAAACCTTGTTTCAACTACCTTCCCTTCTCCTGTAACTAAACTTTCTGATACTATAAAAAATATGTTTCAATTCTATACATACCCCTTTTGTAACATCATGAATTTTTATCCCAGAGTTTTAACTTACCACATCTTATAACTTCTAACAATTTTTTATATAATTTCCTGTCTTTTTATGCTTGCTTCATGAATCACAAATAAAGTTTCCTGTTATTGTAATAGTCTTATCTAGTACTACATAGTCTAAACTCTGATAAAATATCTTTCTCTTTCTTTACAATTAGTATAAGCATGTAATGTTATAATTATATATACATGTTCTTTCCATTTTTTGCTAAAGTTACATCTAATATCTTTATTGCATTTCTACAGAATATGGCTATTCCAAAAACATCTCTCATTTCCCACATTCCAGATTATCTTCCACCCATAGTTTCTCTGTTTGTAATCTTTCATAATTTGTTAAAATATGTGTCTTCTAACATAATTACATATGCAGTACATATATTATACCACTCCAAAATCCCTATTTTTCTTACTATATTCTTAATACTTTTCTCATTTACAGAAACCACTCTAAAATTTTCATTTTCCTTTTTCCTTAGGTTCATGGTTATATAGGTTCATAGATAATTACTAAGCTAGCTGTCTTGATGTGCCATTCTAAACCTAGCCAATTTCCCTCCCAAAGGAGAGAACCTACCAATGTACTTTGTGTCTGTGAGTTAAACACCTTATCCATTATACCAACTCCCAGCCATTAGCTATGTATATTATTTTTCAGAGATTTGCTTTCTTTTTTCCTTCATTTCCCTTAATTTTTTTTTCTTTTACCCTTTTACCAATAGAATTATTATTTTTTTCATTTATTATCTCCCAATTTATGTCTTCTTCATCACTTATTTCAGTGCCTTCTTCTGTGTCCTATTTTTATTTTTTCTCATCTAATTTTCTTCTATTTTACTACTTCAAAAATGTCTTCTCTTTGTTCATTTTCTTTAATTTTTTTCTTCTTCCTTACTGTTATTTTCATTTTTACAAGCCATCCATAAATGTCCAAATGTGTTATATTTCAATTCACATTTTTTGCATCATGTCCCATTTCCCCCATGAATATAAAATATTCTTTCATCACAGGTACTTATCAAATGTCCTTTTTTCCAAAAAAATGTTTTGGACTGTCTCCAATATTTTATGATACCCCATTCCCCTCCACATTTATCATGCTTGTTATATGTATAATTTTTTTCTCTATTTTAACACAATGTTACAATACCACCTGCTAGTCCATAAACCACTTTTATTATAATCCTTTGCAATGTCCAGTATTTCATTACATATAGTTTTCAAATGTCCTTTCAAAGTCTTTTTCCACCTCTGTTCAAAATTGTGCAAACATTTTCTTTTTTTGTTTCCCTGTTAAATGTTTTTATCACATAAAGATTCCATAGATTACAGTCTTTCATTTCATATTCTCCAAGAAAACTTTCCATTGAAAAAACAATCTCAAATATAATGTCACAAAATGTATTTTTGTTAATAGGAATAAATGCTCTTACCTCATGTGCTTTTATACCTAAAGGAGCTATTGAATTGTCCCAGACTTCATACTTGCCCATTTCTTTGTCTTACTTTGAATCCTTACTGCGTACTTCCATTTTTCATTTTCTTCTGCCTTTTTTCCCTGCTACTCCCCTTTTATCTTCTTTTCTAATGGACACAGGTAACCTGTAAATGGTTCATCTCCCAGGTCCATGCTTACACTTATCAAGGGTATCAGAACTTGTCAGAGATTTGGGATGCATGACTAGGCTTAAAAAGGCCTCTGTGGTTGTTAGCCTAGTAAACACCTATGAACCTATGATACTATGTCTTTAAACCAAGTTGGTTTCTTGGAGGTATACTGCAGTCATAGCCCAGTCTATTAAGTAAACAGCTTAATGAGTTAAAGGCAAGACAAAACAGCAGCAGCAATAAAGAACAACCCTGAAATATCCTCTTTTGAATTTTTATCCCTGGGTAATAATTTGCTCTCTGTCATGGCTAAGCTGCATAGTGGTTTGACACTATTTCATAGTCACTGCAGTGTAATTCATCCCCAGACTGGCTCCTATGTCTCTGAAGGACAGAAGCCATCAGTAAGTATAATGTTCTCCAATTAACATCCTCCCCCACTTCCCTTGGCTAACTCCTTACTAATATACTCCATCTCCTAATAGATACTCAAGATACTCAGGGACAAAATTGGGTTGGGGTATATGGCTAGGCTCATAAAGGCACTAGTGGTTATTAACCAGGTAACAACTTATGAACCTGTAATTGATTAATGTAGGCTGTATCTTATCCATCTATTCCATTATCCATGAATGTGGGATGTTATTGAATGTTTGTTTCATAATCTATCCATGCGATACTTAGATTCTTTACCTTTTCACAGCTCTTTATAATGGCTTTGTTTAACAACAGATGTTTCTTTACTTCATATGACTTTCTTTTATTGCCTTTTTGCTCTATTGCTATGATTGATTTTTTTGCTAGATGGTATTAAACTCTGTCTGCAATCTGCATCAATTCCAGTCTATCATTTATATATTGCCAGAAGGTAGGTTATCAATTTATAGTTCTTAGGGTGGCTTGCAGGCTCATTATTAAGAAGAATGGAATGTCTTTTTCATGTTGTTAGTCAGGGTGGTGTGTTTTGGGGATGTGCATATTGATAATCCTTACTCAGAGCTACATCTTTCTGCAGAGGTGCTAATACCTATAAGCTGGAAATTATGTACTGAATCTAGGCCCAAGGTTTTCCACTTAGGAGCTTTTTTAATTTTGTCTTAATTTCTGTGGCTGTTACTTCATCCCATTTTCATATCCCCTGCATTAGAGATTAATATTTATTTCAGTTCTTCTATCCATTTGGCATCTTTGTTATATGTTCAACAGTGTCTTCAGAAATACTTCCCCAAAATGTATCTATTTCTTCTTTTGGTGGTGTTTCTATTCCATTTTTTTTTGCTTCCAAATTTTCTATAAAATCTTTTTGAGTCATTAATTGCTTATTTTTTTTTTTTTGTTTTCCCCTTGCATTTACACACATACTAAGTTCTTCTGCTTGTGCTAATATTGGAAATATTGTATGATAATTCCTGGTCTGTTTTGATACTGCTTGTGTTGCTTTTACCCAATCTGCCTTTCTAAGGATGCTTGATGATCTGTGCCCTTTTCTCTATTCTTCTACTAATGATACTTCTTGTTTTTGCAGCTTTATAGTTTTCTCTGTTGAATGCCTCTGTCATAACATTTGACTTGTTCTTTTCCTTTGTTACTGTGCATTTATGTGCTAACACTTTGTCTGTTATTAGTTTGACTGCACAGTAATATAGCTTATTTATTTCCATTACATCACATGAACTCCTCTTAAAAGTCCTGATTTTTGTGTCAACTGTTTTATCAATTTTCTAACATTTTGGATCTTAGCTATGTTTTATAATCTATTTCTTTCATCTATCTTAATATATCTATAAATCTCCAAAAGATCAACCAGGTCTTCCCTTAGATCATTTTCTTCAGGACTGAGAGTATCTTCTTTGCTCTCTATTTCCCGCTAATCTTCTACAAAAGGTTTCAGAACATCATGTGACATATATTCTTCAAATGCAACCTACTTCATTAGCTGCTCCTCCATATATGCACCTATTGCCCATAGTGTCACAAAATTAACTGTGACTGAGTTGTCACTGTTTCCTGCTCCTTCCCTTGCTGTGCAACTTCAAATGGGCTTCCATGTGATTCTCCTTTAGAAGGCTCCAGAACATTTCCCTGTGGCATATCCTTTTCAGATACATTCCATTAAACCCACTGCTCCTTTGTCTATAGACCCACTGGTCCATCATGTTGTGACACTACCTATGTCGGAGTTTCTGCACAAACCCTTCACTTTGCACATGTTAAATTTCTAATTTAATTTGTTATCCTGTATAGAAAAACTTATGGAAAGACTAGTTCTGGATAAGCTAGTAGCAGAAATTGAAAAAGAAAACTGTTACAACTGTTACGTATCAATCAACATGTACATATACACTTTTTTCTACTAGTAGTATTAGTTATTTTTCATGTCATAGTATAAATAATGAATTATACTTGCATAAATATATGTTGGCTGTATTATCACAACTCATTAATTGGACACAGGAGTGGTTAATTAATAGAACCCAGAGAGTGTCCTGAGATGTATCACCAGGCATGATTGCACAAGTGGTGTTGGTGTACCACAGAGACTGATCCTGAGACCCTATTTACATAACGACTATCGATTGGATATTAAGTTTTGTACATAATAATAAAGTGGGAAAATTGTAATGAACAGGAATGATGTGCCACATTTGCAGTCACTCTTAAAAAAATGTAACTGTATGGCACTCCAACAACAGTAGGATCATAAATGGTGGACATGTACATTAGTCCAGTTAAAAATAAGTCAAAATATAGCATTAAAATGCATTAGTTGAAAAGGATACTGTTATTTGATTATATTAATGGAATAAATATTCACATTGAGTAAGTGCACATTCGTGATTTTAATGAAGTTTTTACGTCAGCATTTACACATATAAAAATTCATTTAGTTATGATTGAGTTATTTCCAACTTGAGTTGGTCTAACCCTGGTAGTCTCATTTAGAACTCATATAATAAAATGCCCTTGCTCATGATTTCTGGACAAAACTAAATATAATGGGGAAAATATACTAAAAATAAGGACAATGCTTAATCACATGTCTAAGTAATTTAAAAAGTAGCAGAAATTGAAAAAGAAAACTGTTACAACTGTTACGTATCAATCAACATGTACATATACACTTTTTTCTACTAGTAGTATTAGTTATTTTTCATGTCATAGCAGAAATTGAAAAAGAAAACTGTTACAACTGTTACGTATCAATCAACATGTACATATACACTTTTTTCTACTAGTAGTATTAGTTATTTTTCATGTCATAGTATAAATAATGAATTATACTTGCATAAATATATGTTGGCTGTATTATCACAACTCATTAATTGGACACAGGAGTGGTTAATTAATAGAACCCAGAGAGTGTCCTGAGATGTATCACCAGGCATGATTGCACAAGTGGTGTTGGTGTACCACAGAGACTGATCCTGAGACCCTATTTACATAACGACTATCGATTGGATATTAAGTTTTGTACATAATAATAAAGTGGGAAAATTGTAATGAACAGGAATGATGTGCCACATTTGCAGTCACTCTTAAAAAAATGTAACTGTATGGCACTCCAACAACAGTAGGATCATAAATGGTGGACATGTACATTAGTCCAGTTAAAAATAAGTCAAAATATAGCATTAAAATGCATTAGTTGAAAAGGATACTGTTATTTGATTATATTAATGGAATAAATATTCACATTGAGTAAGTGCACATTCGTGATTTTAATGAAGTTTTTACGTCAGCATTTACACATATAAAAATTCATTTAGTTATGATTGAGTTATTTCCAACTTGAGTTGGTCTAACCCTGGTAGTCTCATTTAGAACTCATATAATAAAATGCCCTTGCTCATGATTTCTGGACAAAACTAAATATAATGGGGAAAATATACTAAAAATAAGGACAATGCTTAATCACATGTCTAAGTAATTTAAAAAGTAATAGAACAACTAGATTTGCATCAACATGCATTTTCTAAACAATAAGAAGTACAAAACTCTAACATATGTCATTATTGCCTGACTGTAAGCCTCAGTGAATGTTCTGAGGGACATGACAGATATATGAGACAGTATCAGGGATGTTCTGCAGACTTCTGGACAGTTCAGAGATACGCAACTTGGTCAGATGTGATGTATAGGCTTCCTAAGCACACAATCGCCACAAGGTGCTTTTAGAACCAACTGTAAAACTGAGTGATTCAGAGACATGCAAATTAGTCAATAACAATGCATTCATTGTTGTAGCTAAAACTCTATAAATCACTTTTTCCATGATTGTGTAAACTGACCTACCTGTAATGGGTACTTTATATGAATATGGGCCCATTATTTTGAACCTCAGATGAGGTTTATTAACTAATAAGAGCACAATCCTACTGCTAAAGATACTCAGCACAAGCACCTCATGCTTTACTATGCAGTAGAGGTAAACTGTTATTCAATAAACCATACTTCCTTGCATCTTATTCAATACTTATTGTATTAACCATATTTTGTCAATTTGTCTTATAGCTTAAGGAAAATGTCAGAACTCTTTGTGACAAGGGGTGATACTGCAAGCACAGCTATCTGGAATTCTGTAAATAGTTATATGTCATTTGTGAATATCAACAAGATCTATATGAGATGCTTGTGTTACAAATGAATTAGAAATGTATGTCATGTATATCAAACTGCTGGTACAGAAATGTATGCTGAAAAGATTTTTCAAAGTGCTTGAAATGTATCCACATTGTATCCTACTGGAAAAGAACAGAACCGTACATGCACTATTGTAACTGTTTAGATGTATTTATTTTAACATTGGAAACTGGGATACAGGAGGTTGAACAGAGGCACAGAGTCTGTGCTGGGAGGCTTTCTGTATTGTCTTGGAAGTGTTTTATTGTTTTATGATTTCCAGCATTTGCCAAAGATTCAAGGAAAAGCACTTGTCTATGTATTTTTACAGGTAGATGCTAAATGCTACCAGCTGCCATCAATGGTTGTTTTGGGACTGGGGACTAGAAGTCAGATGACAAGAAAAGATATCATTCTGCAAGCTAGCCCATCAGTAATATTTGAGATATTAATCTAAGAACTTTCTGAGAGAGACACAGCATTATGTATTCTGTCTTGGACCTGACAACAACAGGAACCATTCACCACAACATCTGCCTTGCTCTGATGAATTAACTTTGTAGGGAACAATATAATTATCTTAGATGTAGTCAGAAATATAGCAAAGCATAAGTTATATATTTTTCTTTATTTATTTCTCTGTGTGGAAGGTTTTCAGTCCATATATCTCTAGTTAATTACTGTATATTAATCAGATCAGACAAAAGTAGTAGAAGTAGTGAACATAAACTTGTCTTAAGTAAAAAAAAATTAAATTAAAAAATATATAATTGTACAGAATCACTACGTATTCGAAAGTAATCCAAGCAAGGCAGGCAGTCTGTTTCCAGTTGAAAATCCTTTATTAAATACACAGACAAGTAATCCAAGTAAAACAGATATAGAGTAATAGTTTCCTCACAAGCTTTCTAAATATATATATATATATATATATATATATATATATATATACTTTTTATCAGGCAACAGAGTGGTTTATTGTGCTATAAAACACAGTGTTATTGGTACACATGTTAAATTCACATCTCTTCTCCCATCAGTGTGACATTCGAGCTGGTCCTGCCCTACTTAATAGCTGTCATAATAATATAACCCTTATGTACTTTAAATAAAATATATAATGATGTGGTACCTCTTATTTAACCAGATTATTAAGTAGATTATTAAGTCTGTGATTTTATTACACATCATTTTGAATAAAGAGAACCAGAAAAAGATAAGCTGGTTAAATAAGAGGTATCACATCATTATAAATTTTATTTAAAGTACATAAGGGTTATATTATTATGACAGCTACTAAGTAGGGCAAGACCAGCTCGAATGTCACACTGATGGGGAAGGGATGTGAATTTAACATGTGTACCAATAACACTTTGTTTTACAGCACAATAAACCACTCCTTTGCCTGATAAAAAGTATATATATATATATATATATATATATATATATATATATATATATATATATTTAGAAAGCATGTGAGGAAACTATTACTCTATTTTTAGAAAAAACACAAAATATAAACTAATAAGTAAAAAACAGCACACACAGAGCTGGAGAGCAGCTGATGCAGATGAAAAGGGAGGGGGGTGTGTTTTTAGGATTGATTATATGCCATTCAAATATTTAAATGAAGTGTATCTGACTAACTAAATCACTGTGAAGAAGTTCCTGACTGAGCAGGGACAAAAGCTTGTGCTTATGACCTCGATTTTTGTGTGGAATAAATCTTTTGCTTGAAATCTACTTGGTGACATCATTTAACTTTTTCATCTGCATCAGCTGCTCTCCTGCTCTGGTGTACTGTTTTTTACTTATTACTCTATTTTTGTTTTACTTGGATCACTTGCCTGTGTACTTAATAAAGGATTTTTGACTGGAAACAGACTGCCTGCCTTGCTTGGATTACTTTCAAATACTTAGCAATTCTGTACAATTATATATTTTATATTACTTTTTTTCTGACTTAAAATGAGTTTAAGTTCGCTACTTCTAATACTTTTGTCTGATCTGATTAATGTACACTGATTAACTAGAGATATATGGACTGAAAATCTTCCACACAGAGAAGTTTCTTACACTGTTTTGTTTTTGGGCCCACTACACTTGTTTAGTGGGTTGTTTTGAGACTTTGGGGATACCACAGAGATTCCTTTTTTTATTATTTATTTATTTGAGACTGTCCTGCAATATTGTTTTAAATATTTCAAGTGGTTTTGAACTTTGATGTCACTATGATTATATACTGAGTATTTTCTTGTTCTTTTATTATTTATTATGAAATATATTTAAATCTTTCATTGTGGCTGATCTGTCTAGAGATATTTATGTTTTGAGAGTACTTGCAAATTTATTTGGTGACACTGTGTGGGCCACTCCTAATAGCCTTGCTTTGGGTCAAACTACCATTTGTATTAATATTAATATTAATATTACACAGTAAGATTGGACACCCTTTGTTAAGGGCCTTAAAGTAGCTGATAAAGAGTTGGTTAGTGGTAATGATAACTGCCTTATAGTCTGGGAAAAAGGGGGCATAGCTAGTTAACCTGTGTCAGCCTTTCCCAGGTGTGTGTGTGTGTGTGTGTGTGTGTGTGTGTGTGTGTGTGTGTATGTAAATCAAACCTCAAAGAGTGTGTGCATGTCAGCTACTTGGGCAGGGGCACAAAATCACTTGTTGGACAGAAAGGGTACTGGAGGGCTTGGCTTGGCCACTCAGGTGAGATCTCAACTCTATAGCTGTGCCAGTTGGGAGTGTTATTGAGGATCTAGAGAAAGAGGGAGAACCAGACCCAGACTGAATGTGGTCTCTCTGTGCCCTTAAGGGAAATTACACTTGATGCAGTGAGCTGCATCTGATAATACTGTATTTGCACGTGTCATCCTCTCAGTGTACATCCCCCACTGATGCCAGTGGTGAGGATTGAGGCTCCTTTAATTACTGTTCCAGTGGTGGTTCATCATATTTGTTGGTGGCTGTGGTGGGATATCCACATATTGTGATTTAGTGGTATGGATATTGAACTCCTGTATTGTGTAAACAGTAGTCACTAAAGAAGTGTTTGTACTCTCAAGCAGCCACACAGTGAACATTCAGAGTTTTATATCACAATAGTTTTATTTATTGTTTGTTAGCTTAGTCAGGGAGACCAGGCAAGGATGTCAGCAGAGGAGTATCGCAAGCTGACAAGGAGCCAGTTCAGTTGTCTGAGATGTGTTAAGACAAAGGATTGGTGCATGCCAACCTGACTAAAGTGGAAATGGTTGCAGCCTTAGTCAACCAGAAAGACAACCAGACTGGTCTTGGGGATGTACAACTCTCAGAAAATAGACAGTTTAACTTTGCCTCACAGGACTTAAAAATCCATCTGGAGTTAAAGAGATTTGAATTGCAGGGCAGACATTTGGAAATAGAATCAACAGAGAGACTGCCTCATTTGGAGGCTGAAGAAAAGGAGAAACAGAAACAAATGGAATTAGAATCAGCAGGGAGACTGAGAGGTCTGGAGGCCAAAGAAAATGAGAGACTGAGATGTTTGGAGGCTGAAGAAAAGGAGAGGCAGAGGCAACATGAAAAGGAAATGCTGACTCTTCTCCAGGGTCATTGAGGTAATGGGGATGGGAATAACCGAACCCCAAAAACAGTAAAGGTCCATAAATTTCTTCCACAATTTACAGAAGGTGATAATTTTGATAGTTGTATTCATATGTTTGAAAGGGTATGTAAACAATATAATGTTGACCAAGGGCTCTGGGTACAGTTCCTGACCCCCGTACTCCATGCTAAAGCTGTAACTGCTATTTCTAAATTTTCTGACACTGATTGCTTTAATTATAATACTATTAAAATTTGTTTATTGGAGTGCTTTAAGTTAACACCTGAAACTTGACACAAGGCAGATAAAGTGTGTGTGAATGTATTGCTGAATTAAGCACTTATCTTCATAGATGGGTGACTGGGTGTCAGGTCACCACTTTTGAAGGGCTGGCGGACCTTTTGGTGAGGGAACATGCCCTTAGCACTTTGTCTGAGGACATGAGAATCTGGTTAGCAGATAGGGAATGTAATACCGCAGATGAGTTGGGGAAAAAGGGAAACCTATACCTAGCAAGAAAGGCATCACTGCACAGGAAAGGGATACCCAGTGCTCCTCATGGATCTAAGGGAACCAATGGTGGGCAGCCTAAACCACCCCAACAGAGTTCGCCAATAGCAGGGGAAGCCACTAGTTCAGGTGTATGGCCAGGACCAAGGGTTAAATGTTTTAAATGCAACCAGTGTGTCAGGTAGCATATAGATGTCCACTGAGGCAAGATGCGGAACAAAAGGTGGGAGAACCAGTAAGTGGGAATAACAGAATGCCAGCAGTAAGTTGTCTGGAGATAACAAGGGTACCAAAATACCACAAGAGGTTATAGCCTATCTTAGTAGATGGAAAACAGGCCACTGCTAAGAGAGACACAGCCTCTAACCTAACCATTGTGAAGCCTGCAATGGTTAAAGAGGAGAACTACTAGCTTGTCTAGTACATTTTAGAAAAATAGCTGAAATTAAATTACTTTATAGGCTAGGCCGGAGACACAGAGTTTGTGCTGAGAGGCTTTCTGTATTGTCTTGGAAGTGTTTTATTGTTTTATGACTTTCAGCATTTGCCAAAGATCCCAGGAAAAGCCCTTGTCTATGTATTTTTACAGGCAGATGTTAAATGCTACCAGCTGCCATCAATGGCTGTTTTGAGCCTGGGGACTAGAAGTCAGATGACAAGAAATGATGTCATTCTGCAAGCTAGCCCGTCAGTAATATTTGAGGGGTTTATATTATGTGATTGAACATTAAAGTGATCGAACACCTAAATGTCATCCCGTAAACATTGAACCCTTAAAACTGCAAACGGCAATTTATGCAAATTATTTCCCTAGGAAAAAATTTTCTTGGCTGTAGGAAACAAAACAAACTTTCAAACACTAATCAAGTGGGGGGCTTCACCCTCACCCCCCCCTAACTATATATACCAACTCTGAGATTGCTCTATATTGGGGAAAAGGGCAAATTACAAATGACAGCCAAGCAAATTTTTTCCCAGAGAAAAATTTGCGTAAATGGCCATTCGCGATTGTCAAAGTTCAACATTTACGTGTCGATGTTTAGTTGTTCGATCACCTAAACGTTCAGTCAGGTAATATAGACCCATATTTGAGATATTAATTTCAGAACTCTCTGACAGAGACACAGCATTCTGTATTCTGTCTTGGACCTGACAACAATAGGAACCATTCACCACAACATCTACCTTGCTCTGGTGCCAGTGGTAAGGATTGAGGCTCCTTGATTACTGATTTAGTTGTGGGGCATCACAGTCTTGTATGTAAGTTTATCAACAGTCCTTCACAAACAGAGGTACAGAAATAAACTTATATAATTTACTTGTCCAAATATTGATGTAAATGGGCTATCACACTGCAGCAAAATATACAGACTTCAACTGCATGGCATCACATATAGGAAATATTTTTTTCATCCTCTTGATTTTTATTTGCTGATATGTTATAAAATATGCCGCAAATGGAAGAGGTTTACATCATAATTTGTGCATCTCATGCAAAAGGCAGGATTTTGAAAGTTTCTCACTGCACTGCACAGATGGTTAAGGAGTAATTAAGGGTGCAATTTGACAAATAGTATTCATAGGTTTGTAAGTATATATCAGGCTAATAACCACTAGGTCCTTTATAAGCTTTGTCATGCAGTACAACTTAGTTGTGTCCCCATGTATCATGGGTGTTCATCAGTAGAGGGTGTGATAGGAAGTTCCTAGAGGTTATGTAGGGGGAGGGGGTATGTTAGTTTGGGCATTACTGCTGCCTCTATCAGAGACATGGGGGCCAGACCCAGGGAGAATTTCTAATTTCCTATCTATTGGTCAAGGGTATGCTTAAATAGGGTTGTGATGGACTCTGCTTCACATGGATGGTGAGCCTGTTTCAGAACATGGGGATATTATGAGATACATATCTGTCTCTCTGGCATGTCTTATTTATGTCACAAGTAAAATCTAAATCTTTGGAACTAGTGCTTCTGGTGCCATTCATTTTGCAGATGTGCAAAAAGATCCATCAGAGCTGGATCAGAGGATGCCTTGTATGCCAAGCATATATCGTCTCTTAGTAACCTGTAGGAAACAGAGTATAGAAATATGGCTTTAAGGTGATCCATACAGAGCTAAGTGTTTATAGCCTGGATTCCCCTGGTAATGAACCTTTATGGGCTTCCTAACTGTTGGATATGTCTGGTCAGGTACATGTCAAAGGGGGCATTATACTCAATGATGGTTCTGATAAAGGCTGAATAAAATGGCACTACAACTTCCTTGGACCTTAATGACATGCCTTAGTTTTAAGTTGGGCAACATAGAATGATTTTATTTCTATCTTGTTCTCATTTTAGCAAAGGTCAGATTACTGTCTACATATGTTCCCAGATCTCTGACTACTGGGTCAACACTTAGAGATGTCTTATTGATGGAATAATTAGCTTGCATGTCAGTTTTACCCTGAAAAAGCATTATAATGCATTTCTTGGCATTGAGCCTAAGTCAGTGGCTTTTGCACATGTCATTTGCCTGTGTTAGACCCTCTTGAAACATGTTTGTGTCATGGAGGGAATCTATGCTAGCTCCCAGTTTGCATTCATTTGTGAATTTGGTCAGCCAAAGGCCCTTGACTTTAGCCAAGAAGTAGATTCCAAATAGGAGCAGTCCCAGCATTAAGCTCTGAGGTATTCCACTGGTGACTGGTCTCTTAGTGGAGATGGTATCACAAATCCTGACTGCCTTGGTCCTGTCTTTGAGCCAGCTAGCAATCCAGACAGTTTTGTAGGGGTTTGTGCCCAGTTTGGTGAATTTGTCAACTATATCAAAGTGGGATATTGTATCAAATGCCTTGGCCAGTTCTTTATAGACAGTACATGCCATTTTCACCTCATCCATTGCCTTGGTGACCTTCTCAAAGAAGCCAACCAGGTTCAGTAGGCATGACCTTCCCTTGACAAAGACAAATTTAGTCTGTTCCAGTGTGTGAAGGTTGCCTATGTTTTTGTTCATCATTTGCATGATAATTCCCTCCATGGCTTTGCATATTAGACTAGTCAGACTAATATGTCTGTAGTTTCTGGGGTCAGTTAATGCTCTACCCCTTGAGAAGTGGGATAACTGTTGCAATCTACTATCCTCATGGTACAAAGCCTGCTTTGAGGCTGTAGTTGAAAAGTGACTCAAGTGGTCTTGATAGATCATATTTCAAGCTGTTTAGGAAGAATCCTGGGACATTTTCAGGACCCACTAAGACTGTATTTTTGGCCTGAGTGCCACCAGAACATGCACCATGTTAATAGTGTGTGTGTGTGTGTGTGTGTGTGTGTGTGTGTGCACATGTGCACGTGTGTGCACGCTTGTGTGTGTGCTCATGTTGGGGGGTTATGCTAGTAGGTATTTCATGGGGGAGGAGAGGAGGGGGTGAAGTTTCAGCTGAATTTGTCAGCCAACAAATTCGCTATGTCATTCTACTCATTGAAAGTGTCACCATTTCCCTCCAGTTTGGCACACTGATGTGCACTGCCTTTTAGGTTTTGTGCATAGTTGTAGAAGGCCTTGTGGTTGTCTTTAGCCTGTGAGGCTAACTTGACCTCATAATTGGTCTTGTTGGATTTCATTAGTCCTCTTAGTTTGATTAGAGAGAGCCTACCATTATGGGAGTTGCTCTTCCTGATATTTGATATGCAAAGGAATACTAATATTGACAAGGCATATTTTCTCCAGTTTTTGGAATAATTAAAGGGCCCATATAACAAACAGTGTTAATATGTCAAATTCTCAATACTAACAAGAAAGATTTTTATCCATTACACTAATGGCACATGGCAGTGCACGTTGGCTTTGCTTGCATTATAAGTACACATAGATGTGCATGCATACACACACACACACACACACACACACACACACACACACACACACACACACACACACACATGAACATCATAGTGATTCACTTTTCCAGATATCCATATTGACTTACAACTACTTCCATTTGGTGTTGGAAAGTGGCTTACTGTCATTGAGAGTTATGGATGGCAAGCAGCTTTCTATGTTGAGTACATAGCATAGCTATGGACAACACATGTATGTGGAAAAATGTGCATCCATAACCACAGAAGCCCCCCCCCCCCCACAACAAGCATTAGCATGGAAGCATCACAATATACATTTAAGGGATTCCAAAGGAAGCCTCACAAATATAGGCAGTATCACAATCTACAGGTTGTGTATTCCACGCAGAAGTGTTCATCAACAACTGCACATGATAGGAGCACTATAGCCACTATAGCCGTATTCATATACAACTAAACCTAAAAAATGATATAGCCCAGCAGATATCATATAATAAATAAGTGAACATACCTTAGTATCAGTCAGATATGGTATCTCCCTAAGTATAGGTACAAATTCTATATATGTGCATGTCTTAGAATACTACAGACTCTTGTGGCATATTGGCCACCATATTTATCTCTCCAATGACACCTACCTTTAAGAGGCCTCATTAGCAGGCAGTGTTTCAGAAGATTATTTTCTGCAAAATGTGTGGCATTCCAGGGACTGATATCACAAAGTGCCAATACTCATAAATACTTGCAGATCCAACAGTATGTACAGCAGTCTGCAAGTCTTGCAGATCGCAGTCAGCTACATTCATGTAGGGGTCAAAGTCCTAACAATGACCAAGACATTGTATCATTTATGCAGCTCAGGCATATAAAGCAGCTGGTGAGGGAAAGGAATTATATGGCTATATCAGCTCATTATTATTTAAGGTAAGGGAAAATCATAATGTGCAATGGTGAAGCAGGTGCTCCTTGTGGCCCCGTACCTTGATCAGGACTGCAACTAGGAATGGCAGCTTGACTAGATGAACATGCAGGCCACAATGGGAGCTACTGTCACTTTAGGAAAAGTCAGAGACATACTTAAAGAGTGGCCTCCGAAAGACATGCGTGAATGGGCGTGCCTTCTCTGAAGGTTGAGCGCTGGGCTGGCAACTCAGCACCATAAAAAAAAAAATCTACTGCCAATCATTAGCGGATCTGAGTTCCACTGTGGTGACCCCTAACCAGGAAAAGCCGAAAAGGCAAACAACAACAACAACAACAGAGACATACTTAAACAGAGGTCCATGCTTAATTGCTCATAATTACCTTCTGAATGATGTCAGTGCATGGAGGTAGTGACTTATAGCATTATATCTAGCCATTCTGTGAAAGCAACAGTGACTGCTCTCAGGCTGACCCCAGCACAGAGGGTGTTATCTCTTGACTGATGCCGAATATCTGTGCTATAAAGCAGAGGAGGGCATAGGAGAGAGACACACATCCACAAAAGTCAGCCCAACCATGTAATCTCCATGGATTTGCAAAAATAGAAAAAAGAAAAAAAAGTCTTGCAGAGGATTATATATATGTTGCATTACTTACCACCACAGTGAGAGATGAGTGGACTTGCAGAAACTTGAACTTTGTAGGCATGTCTAAAATATAAAGAGTTTTCCTGATTTACATATATTCTGAATTACTGTGTTGCACTTCTTTATTCATTTAATGCACAAACATAGCTATGTATCTAAGACTGAATTTAAAATGTTTTCTATTTACTGAATGAACTGTCTCATGTTCAGCAATATACTATTAATTCTATTCACTGCTTCTACTGTTGTGTTGTAGTATTGATTCTGTCATGTTAAAAAGTGAATTATTGAATTCAGCTTCATTCTCCAATGAGTTGTGAAAAAATAATCTTGTCAAAGTTTTCAATATTCAAATAGATGTGACATTTGCTCAAATCTTATTATTTTTTTACTAACTGCCATTGTTTTGAAATGTTGTTATCCATCACAGAAGTTGTTGCAGAAATTACAGATAAGGAAAGTCATGCTTGCTTTGAATGTTATATTTTTACAGAAACACAGAAAGTTCTGCATTTCATATGTTGACCTTTTCATTCACTCTTAATTTAAACAGACGTATGAACTTTTATGTGAATAAAATGAATCATATTGTATTGAAGTTTCTTTAAATAAAATATAATTCTGTGCAATTTCTTAGTTTCATTAAATATAGCATTTTCAAGAAAATATGAGAATGTTTTAAGTTTATACAATAAAATAAAATAGACCTATTTTGGCAGTTACTCCACTAATCAGTAAGACACAGCAAGTGGAATCATTTTATCACATATGCTGGAAAAATTATAAAACATAAATAGACAAGCAGATCAGATTTAGTTTCACTACTAAACAAGTAAAACAAAATAGAAGAGCTAAAAATAGAAACTAATGTCCAAAGCACAAAACTGTGAAAACTCAAACTGTAAGAATTTTTTTGCGGGTTAGCAAGCCCCCTGTGTTCCACAGCATAGGAAAGACAAGGCCCCTACTCACCACTGAACTTATATATACAAAGTCTGCAGTGGTGCAAACATGAGAAAGAAAGCATTTCCCTACTTTTTGGCTAGGTTTATATAGGCCCCAGGGCTGATAGCCTAGTACCTACCTATGAACCTATGAACCTAAACAAAAGAATCATTGTTGGAACACACTTAGAAATTTCACCGGCAATGATTTTCTGTAGAAAACAATCACCAGCATTCTGTTTCCTGGTAGCTTGTGACTCTGGCATCTGAGGGTGTGAGAGTACAATCCTAGTCTTTCTAAAGACATTAAACAAACTCCATTTTTTAACTGTTTCAAAATGTGTTCCTCATCCAAACTCATTCCACAATAGTACTTAAGGTGAAATTATTACTGTGACTTTGTATTGATTGCATGTCTTGGGTAGAATATTATTTCTCTGAGCTCTCGTAAGATTGTAAGGTATGATAACATTTATTATAGGAATGAAATTAAACTATTGCCATAAATAATTCCTGTTTTATGGTGTTACTAATACAGATGCAGAAATTTGACTTCTTTTTGTTCAAATGGAACTTGATTGCAATTTAAAACAGTAGACAAGATACACAGAAAGAGAAAACAATGAAAAAAGGTTTATATTTCCAGAAGTGAATTGCTTCCCCTGGAAATGTTCATATATGATTTATGGGTATACTAGCAACTGTCAAACAGCTGCTACAGTGTCGTTGCTATCATCGACACACTTATTTGAAAACTATAAACATGCTACTGCTCATGCTCAGAGCATTCACAGAATATACAAATAATAAAATTGTGTTTTTGGATGGGGACATGCCCCCTGCACCCCCGCCATCTGGAGGACTGTGCCTCCACATGCCTGCTACTTATTTATGCCAACTCCAAGACTGTATATTTCAACTCCAGAGACTGTCTTGCATAACTGTCGACCACCAGTGTTGTTGAGTGTATCTACAATACAGAGGTTAATTATAACTCATAGGTTCATAGGTTCATAGATAGGTACTAGGCTATCTGCCCGAGGGCATTTATAAGCTTTGCCAGAGTGTGTCGGCTTTCGCCACCTCATTGATTAATTAACTGATCCTCTGTCAAGCAGAGCCAATGAAGTGATCCCAGGGATGTATTTTCTGTTACTCATCCACTCATCAAGGTTTCTCTTGAAGAGTGTTAGTGAGAGGCTCTGCCTAATGTAGCTTGGAATTTTGTTCCAAAGCATGGGGAGTCTCTGTGACAGGCATCTATCCCTCCAGCATGTTCTATTTATTGTTGTGGTGAGGTTTAGCTCACTAGAGTGCATGGCTCACAGTGACTTGGATTTCTTTAGGTGGAGCATGTCCATCAATTCTGAGTTGGACATGGCTTTGTAAGTAAGGCAGAGATCACCTCTGAGTAAGCAATATGTCACTGAGTACAGCCGGAGTTTTTTCAGTCGGGCTGCATAGAACATATGTTTGAGGCCAGTAATCCTCCTGGTGAGGTACTTTTGTGGTCTCTCAAGCTGTTGGAAGTGTCTTGTGAGGTATATCCAAATGGGGCATTGTACTCTATGATGGGTCTGATGAGTGATGAGTAGAGGGGCACTATAACCTCTTTATTTCTAGATGCAAACCCTTTAGTAATTAGATGGGCCACATAGAAGGATTTCCTAACTACTTTGGCAATATGATTGTCAAAGGAGAGATAAATATCGACCTGGGTTCCAAGATCTCTTATTACCTCTTCTGTATTAAGGGGGCTGCCACCTATGTGGTAATTCGTGGATGTTTTGTTTTTCCCAAATGGGATGACTATGCATTTTTTGGCATTTAGCTTGAGGCCATGACTTTGACACCAGGTGCCCGTCTCAGTAAGGCCCTTTTGGAGGATGTCCGTGTCAGTCGGAGAGTCAATTATGGCTCCCAGTTTGCAGTCATCGGCAAACTTGGTTAGCCATAGTCCTTCTGTGTATGCCTGTACTTCTGAGAAGTATAAGCCAAACAGTAAGGGTCCCAAGGACTGAGCCTTGCAGGACACCACTTGTGACTGGTTTAGAGTTGGACCTGGAGCCTGCTATTCTTACTGTGTGAGTTCTGTCTGTAAGCCAGTTGGCAACCCAACTCATGACGTAGGGGTTTATGTTCAGGCTGCTGAGTTTTTCCTGTAATACCTGAGTGGGGAATGGTGTTGAAAGTCTTGACGAGGTCAAGGTAGGCTGTGTGAACAACCTTTCCATTGTCTATGGCCTTGGTGACTGTTTCAAAGAAGTCAACCAGGTTTAGTAGGCATGATCTGACCTTAACAAATCTGAACTAGGTTGGGTCAAGTGTTTGGAGGTACCCAATGTCTTTGTTAATGAGTTCCATGATGATGCGCTCCATAGCCTTGCAGACCAGACTAGACAGGCTTATGGGGCAATAGTAACCATGGTCAGTTGTGTTCCCTCCATTGTGGAGTGGAATAACCATTGCTGTGCACCATTCTATGGGCACATAGCCTGTGGAGAGGCTGAGGTTGAACAGTGTGTTTAGATGGGGGCTTAGTTTGTTCTGTAGTTTGTGCAAGATGCAGCCTGGGACACCATCTGGCCCCATTGACGCTGTGTTTTTGGCTTTTGAAAGGGCTATTTTCACCTGTGCATCTGTGATTTCTGGGACACTACACTTTTCTGGTATTGCTGTGGGCCCTTTTGGGGGTAAGAGGGGGGTGAAGTTTGCACTGAATCTGCCAGGATGTTGGCAATATCAGTAGGTTTAGTATATTTTGTGCTATTTTGCACTAGTTCAGTGCATACCTGCGAGTTGCCACTTAGATTCTTAACATAGCTAAAGAAGGCTTTGTGGTTATCTTTTTCTTTCAAAGTTAGCCTTGGATGATTTTATGAGGGACCTTAGTTTCTTACTGATACTGATCATGGATGTCTTTCCTTCTTGGGATTTGCTTTTTTTCTGAACTTGTTTCCTACTTCTATTGTATACCCTGTTTATGGCAGGGGTCCACTAGACTGGTTTCCTTCTCTTAGAGGAGTGAGTCTTGGTTTTGCTAGGGATGGTATGATCCATGCATCCTTGTAGGTGCTCATAGAGTGCATTTGTAAAGGTTTCTGCATCTTGGGCAGCGTCATCCTTTAGCGTGGGGTCTGTGAAACTTACTGCCTCTGTCTTAAGTAAGGTAAAGTTTGCTTTAGAAAAGTTTTTTATTGTGGTTTCCATAGTTGGGGGTGGTGGTGGGGTGTGGATATCCAGAGTTATTAGTTTATGGCCAGATCTAACCAGTGACGGGTTGACCTCTGGTGTGGAACAGCTGTCGCCCATGTTTGTGATGACCAGGTCCAATATGTTTTCACCTCTGGTAGGGGAGTTTACTAGCTGATCCAGGGTGTTTGAGTTGATGAATTCCAGGAAGCACTGGGCCTGGGAGTTTGTACTCGAGTAGTTTTCCCAGTTAATGGTAGGGTAATTGAAATTGCCCAATATCAGGGTATTTGTAGGATCTTCATGTTTTCCAGTGTCTCCAGAAAGGTGGAGTGGTGGTCCTGGGTCATGGAGGGTGATCTGTAGCAGGCCACAATTTGCACTGCAGATTTGTCTGATGTTAGTTGCACATGGATGATCTCAGAGGTATCATGCTGCACCACTAACCTGGAAGTGTGGGCATCCTTGATGAATATGGATACACCCCCTCCTTTTGTGTTTCGGTTCATATTCTGTGACCGAAAATGTGTAGTACGCGTTGTAGCCCAGTAGTGCTGGGGTGCTCTCTGGAGCCTTGAACCAGGTTTCGGTTACTGCATAGATGTCAACATTCTCCATACTGAGAAGTGCTTCTAGCGCATGCATTTTGAGATTTAAACTCCTGGCATTGAGTAGCATCATCCTCAGTTTTTTGTTAATTGTGCTGTTTATGGAGGTGGGTTTGACTTTTGAGCATTGCCTAAAAAAGGCACTATAGGGGCAGCAAGAGCCTTGGCCAGTATTCGAAAGCCTAGGGGTGAAAGGTGCAAGCCGTCTCTTGCGAAGCAATGTGGCTTGTCGAGCATGTCGTCCCAGGCTGACAGACACTGGATCCCCTTTGAATGACACCAGAAGCTTAGTCAATTGTTGAAATTGATCATTTTTTCTTTATACTGAGGTATTATTCTTGGTGAGGGCAGGATGCTACTCAGGGTCACAGACATACCAGCCTGGGCTACATGATCAGAGAGCTCTTTCATGTCTCTTTTCATGTAGTCCAGGGAGGTAGGTCTCACGTCATTCATACCAACATAAACAATTACAGAGTCATATTTGTACTTGTTCTGGAGTGACTTGAGTGCTTGTATTATGTGTAAGATTCTGGTTCCCAACAGGCAACTAACAGTAACTTTCTGCTTGTCCAGCCTAGTGAGTGGGACATCAGTGTGCCTGACTATAGAGTCACCTATTACTAGTGTGTTAGGTATGTTATTTCACCTTAAGGGCTGTGATTGTGCGGCACACTGATTTTGTGTTTTATGTGTTGTCTGGTTTGTGACAGGAGGTGCAGGTTGTTTGAGTATCTGCTTTGGAGGTCTCTGATGTTTTTGCAGGTTTTTATTTAGAGCCTCTGAGTATGATTTTGTGTATTTATGTGTATTTTTTGCCAGTGCTGGTTTAGTAGATCTATGTGTGGCTGGAGGTGTGATGCAAGTGTTGACCTTCTCCTCTTGACTGTCTGTTCCAGTCTTGGGTGGAAACAGCTTAGCCTCCAGTTTGACTGTATAATTGCATCTTTCAAATATCTTAGTGTTTTGTGGTAGGAGGAGAGGCTTGTCTGTGTACATGAGGCAGTTGTAACATTGCCTCAGGATACCCAGATACACCAGCTGGTCTAGCGAGTACACCTGAAATTGCCCTTTGGTCATGCCTGAATAGTAGGGTGAGCTGCTTAGTCGCTTGGTTGGTGAGGGGTGAATAAAAAGCCTTGCCCTGCTGGGCAATCAAGTGTCAGGGTATATTAGTGCTTGCTATTAGGTCTGAGCAAGTGCTGGGCTGTAGAATGCTTTTTGAGTGCTTAGGTTGAGAGTTAGACTAGTTTCAAGGGAAAAACTTAACCCTTCTTAACCGGCCCTGCCTGGCGCACAAAACCATGCAAACGCGGTTTTTATAGCAGGGAAATGAAAGAGATAGAAATTAGCCCGAAATGACCAATAAACTACTAACGTCTGGGCTGGAACCACTCCTCCATGGACAGATAGGCTGCTCAAAGCTCCCCTCTCTCACAGGTGAACAGAGAAACTTCCTTCTATCCAAGTAAGGTATGGGCAACTCAGAAACTTGTAACACAGCCCTGAATTCAGCACTAGCCTGAAAACTAGACTATACTAGCTTAGAAAGGCAGGAAACAAGGATTTTTTTTTTTTTTTTTTTTTTTTTTTTTTTTTTAAAAGATAACGCAAAAACAGTAAAAATACACTTAAAACAGCTTTAAACTACTACAAACAATCAGAAAAAGGCTATCACACTTTAGTGTGTAGCCTACAATAGTTAAATTATTTAAAACAAAAAATGACTTTTTTTAAAAGTGCAGGCAGTCAAATAAGTACAATATGTGAAAAAAACAAGCTTCTGAATCACAATAAACGCTGGAAAATCAGCGTTTAGGCGGAAAACAGTTAATTACAGCAAGAAAGTACAGAAAACTGATACTTAATCACTCCAAAGTCTCTCTTCTAAGCTAGAAGGCTTGTATCAGTTTAAGGCTTTCTAGTGCTTCGCAGTAGGTTAGTTACAGGAAAGATGGGAAACAAGTGCAGATGTGATCTTTTAAATCAGAAAGTTGAAAGACATGGACAAACTGTCCAAATGGTCAATAAACTAATTTTTTTGGCCAAGAATCACTGCTCTTGTGGTAGACAGGCTACCTAGTGCTTACCACTCCTACTGATAAGCTAAAAGGCTTTCCTCCAACACAGAAAGGCTTGTGGGGCTCAGAAGCTTACCAAAAGTCTTGGATACAGCAACTCTGTATTTGGACTAGGCTAGTTACAGGAAAGGTGGGAAACAAGCACAAGTGCGGCTTTTAAACCTGAAAGTTGAAAGAGATGGAAAAAAACTGCCCAAAGTGCCAATAGCTACAATTTCTGGGCCAGGAACTACTCCTCTTGTGGTAGATAGGCTACCTAATGCTTTTCACTCCCACTGATAAGTTAGAAGGCTTCCCTCCAACACAGAAAGGCTTGGGGTGCTCAGAAGCCTACTAACAATCTTGGATACAGCAACTATGTAACCGGACTAGGCTAGTTATAGGAAAGGCAGGAAACAGGCACAAGTGCATCTTTCAAACCAGAAAGTTGAAAGAGAAGGAAAAAACTGCTCAAACAGCCAATAGCTACAATTTCTGAGCCAGGGACCACTCCTCTTGTGGTAGATAGGCTATCTAGTGTTTGCCACTTTCACTGATAAGCTAGAAGACTTCCCTCCAACACGGAAAGGCTTGGGGGCTCAGAAGCTTACAAAGAGTCCTGGATACAGCAAATCTGTACCTGGACTAGACTAGTAACAGAAAAGGCAGGAAAGAAGTGCAAACACAGGCTTATAAATCAGAAGGTTGAAAGAGATGGAAAAGCTTCCCAAATGCCCAATAAACTGTAAATTCTGAGCCAGAAATCACTCCTCCTGTGGTATATAGATTACCTAGTCCTTACCACTCCCACTGATAAGCTAGAAGGCTTCTCTCCAACACAGAAGGGCTTGGGGGGGGGGGGCTCAGAAGCTTACCAACAGTTCTGGATACAGAAAATCTGTACCTGGACTACACTAGTTACAGGAAAAGCAGGGACCAAACACAAGCACAGGCTTTTAAACCAGAAAGTAGAAAGAGATGGAAAAAGTGCCCGAACGGCCAATGAACTACAATTTCTGGGCCAAAACACACTCTTCCCATGGTAGATAGGCTACCTAGTGCTTACCACTCCCACTGATAAGCTAGATGGCTTCACTCCAGCACAGAAATGCTTGGGGGACTCATATGCTTACCAACAGTCCTGGATGCAGCAAGTCTGTATCTGGACTAGACTAGTTACAGGAAAGGCAGGAAACAAGCTTAGATTTTTTTTTTTTTACAGAAAAGCAGCTAAAACAGCAGTAAATACAATTCAAATTGCAGTGCAGGCTAGCACACTTGAGTGTATAGCAATATTACGGCAAATACAGTTTAAATAAATGCAATTAAATTAACAAATGACTAAAAAACAAGTGCAAAAGGCAGTAAATTAGAATGCTACTAACAAGCAGTAATAAGTGCAGAGTTCATAGGTTCATAGGTAGGTTCATAGGTAGGTACTAGGCTATCGGCCCTAGGGCCCATACAAGCCTAGCCAAAAAATGTACCCTGGCTTTCGCCACCCAAGAAAATTATTTTCCTGTGCCCCTGTCGAGCAGAGCCACAGAAGTGATACCCGGGGTGAATTTCCCATTTCCCATCCAATTATATAGGTTCATAGGTAAATACCTTTGTCAGTCTCGAACTCCAGACCTTGGACGCATAGGACTGCATGAAGTACCACTAAGCCACAACAGATATAAATAATCACCCCTACCATATTTTGAACCCAGGCCCCTGTCAACTACACCACAGTGCATTAGCCCACTAGGCCACTCAGCTCTAAAATAGAATGTGCTACAGTGGGACTTGGACTGGGAATGCCTATTTGTAAGGCGAGTGCTCTGCCCACTACACTATTGCTATGCTAAGAGCAACTGAACAGATAACAGCATGCAGAACAGCAACTAAGACAGTTACAGTAAGAGCAGCTGAATAAAATATGCATATATTTTATGTATTTATTTATTTATTTATTTATTTATTTATTTATTTATTTATTTTTGAGGGAGGGAACAGAGCAGGATTAAGAGGCTACAGGGGCTGTCCTTCCCAAATGTTCTCTTTGTACACAGTAGGAGTGCCTGAAATCAGAATATGATCTCACTGCACTCAGATGAGTGAGCAAATGAGATGGGCCCAGTAGGAGTATCCAAATACAAATTTACAAGAGGGGCGGGCAATTTCAAAGCCACCAAATTTAACACCATAACAAAAACAGGGAGAGTGGGTGGGGAACTAACTGTAGAGACAGAGCCACAACTTTAAGTTGAGTTAATATTCAGTGAGAAACACAAATAAATAAATTAGATGCATAACTATATGAAAAAGAACAGATAAAAGTGTACTTAAATTCACTTACACGTCCAATTGATTTCAGGTAGATCTTAGCCAGAGCAAAGCTCAGATAATAAGCAAATTGACTAATCCTAAGAAAATCATAATTTATATGCAGTACTGATATATATATATATATATATATATATATTAATATATATAGTTCTTTATTCATGTATTCATGATATGCAATTACTTACTTTAGATTTACTTTTTGTTTAACTATATATATATATATATATATATTATCATTTTTGATAGCTTGTCATAGAATACTGACACACAACGTACAAAAATTAAAATATTACTTGTCTCCAGTAGTCGAGAACAAAGACATCTTACATTCTTACACTATATAATTTAACAAATAAGGCAGATTGAGGTCACTGGACTGATGAAGAAAGCAGTGGTTGTAGACAATTTTGATTTGCCAGTAGAAACATAGTTATGGATTATTTATATGTATGTATCTATGTCTGTCCATGTGTGTGTGTGTGTGTGTGTGTGTGTGTGTGTGTGTGTGTGTGTGTGTGTGTGTGTGTGTGTGTGTGTGGGTCCACTTCAAAATATTGACTTTCAAAGCTCAAAATACTGAAAACTCAAAATGCTGAAAACTCATAGGATACTAACACTAATTATATTCCAGCACAAGTACATACTGAAACAAATTAAACACAAACCATATTACTCTTCTCCAAGCATAATTAGGGGGGTAAGCCCCCTTGCACCTCCACACCCCCCTGCTACTCTAATATATCAACTCCAAGATTGCACTTTAGCGTAATGAAGTGCAATCTTGGAGTTGATATATTTAAGTAGCAGGGGGTGAGGGGGGCACAGCCCCCCAAATAGGGGGTGCAGGGGAACTTACCACCCTGCCTATACTTGCAGTTGAGTGATATGTTTCTGTATGTAGTTCTGCTGCGATATAGTTGTGTAAATACTTCTTAAGCAGTTATGCACTTCCTTGTAGAACCATGATAACCTTGCATTAAATTGAAATGATGTAGCATTTTATAACATCTCTACATAATTTCATACACAAGAATGAAAAATATCTTGAAAAGTATATAGATCATCCCGGTTATGTTATGCTACATTAGGTTTTCATGGCTAGTTCACTTTCTTGCAAGTGCATGGAATTTGGATATACTCTGTAAGTAAAATGCATTCCACAATGCAGCTTATTAGGAAAGCAGCATGCAGGTGTCTCTGCCCCTCATGTAAAGCTACAGTGCAAACACTTATTTCTGTTTACACAGCATAAATAACTTACGAGGTTACCATGAATGGTGAAATAAGCACAATACGGCAACTGGAACTAAAATAGTGAATACTTTATTAAAATAATAAAATGGTTAAGCGATTTCATCTAAAATACTTAGACTTCATCAGAACCCAGTCTAACAACCACAAACAAATTCAAAAAGAAACTAGTAAAAACAACAAATGCAGAAAAAAAATCACACTGGAACAAAATGAATATTTTAGTAAGCGCTTTCGTTTACTGAAATAAGTAAACTTCCTCAGACAAATTCCCAAAGGAAATTGACATTTTTAAATCCAAAAAGTTATGACATCATTTCCTATATAAAAGTCAGCCTCAATAAAAATCTCATACAGAACCAGTTAAAGCAATTCCTATACCCATATAAGTTAATAAACATACATTAAAAATCATCCAAATCAACAAACTATTCAAGGTTTATACACATAAAAATAAGTAAATAAAAAAATATATTTATATATATATATATATATATATATATATATATATATATATATATATATATATATACACACACACATATATATATATATATATATATATATATATATATATATATATATATATATGAAGAAGTAATAAGTGTATATCTCACATAAAATGAAACTCATTAATACTATCTAAGCAATGCTTTCAATTTCAAAACACTCATAATAGAAATAGTGTCATTAAGCCCTGGCAAAACTGCAGCATTTAATTTAAGCTACCACATTACTTCTTTTTCTTCAAGTTGTAAGCTAACCGGACCTCCCCTGTTGCTTTCAGGAATCTTTTCAATAATCAGAAAATGGAAATCATGATTAGGAAACATTGAAACATGCCTAGCTAATGCATTATTAAAATTTCCTTTAGCAATAGCGTAACGATGTTCATAAATCCTGTTCTTAAGGTGTCTATCGGTTTTGCCCACGTAAAATGCAGAAACCTGAAAACTTTGGTTGAATGTAATAACATTAAATGTCATCTTCCACATTGTAGCATGTTCAAGTGTGGGGCTTGCCATTAGTGTAAATTTATTTTTGTGACAACTTCTTTTACAGTGAATGGCAATAAATATTTTATAACTGATAAGTTCAATTGTAATACAAAGGGGGTGGTTTATATAGCATTTTGCTTAAAATGCCCTGCATTTTATATGGGCAAAACCGATAGATCCTGATAGTTTGTGACTCTGCGTTTCTCTGTATGTAAGATATCGTAATCATTGGGTATAACAGTTTCAATGATCAATGTTCCTTTTGTCTTTTTTCATGGACTACTTTGTGCTTTTTTTTTTTGCATGTGTATTTTGAACTGTTAGTAATGGGTGATCCCATGTGATATAAACTTCATCATTACTGATAATGCTTTATGGTTCATTTTTCAATGCTTCTCAGCTACTTTAGTATTACAGTGTTTGCACAATCCCTAGTGCTACAGTCTTTACACATTATTGTACCTTTCACTGTACAGGCCCTCTGGTATGAATATATCACATCCAGCAACAAGATGTGCAACTGTTCCCAGTTCTTCTTTACAGAACCTGCATTTGTCTGTTTCCCCGCATGTTCAATGTATGTAACGCAACATTTACACAGTCCACTATCCTGGGCTGTCATTATCAGCCTTTCATCCTTTGGTTTCAATTAACCTCTCCTTAACAATTCCTTGCAACAGATCTTTTCCAACATGAGATTGCTCCAGGAGATGTCTGTACTTACCATTATGTTTATGGCTTTTCCACTTTTCTTTTCTTCTCATCTGATTCTTTTTCTTATATTCTTTCTTTTGTTTTCTGGCACATTCAGTTGCTGTCTGATTTCTGTCTGCTTTTGGTTTAATTTTCATTCTTGCTTGAAAAAGAAATGTTTCATCTTAGACTTCTTCTTCTCATGTTTTAAAACTTTCACTATGTTTGGATCTGGCGAGGTTAGCAAATATGTATGCAGTCCCATGATTGCAGATCTATATATGTAATCAATTTTGAGGAGGCCCATACTTCTTTTAGATTGAGGGATATATATAATTTGATAAACATGAAGCATTTTTCTTCTTTTTGCCTCCAATTTATCCAAAACTTTTTGGGGCCAATCACTCCAGAACAGAAGAACAAAATTTATTTATAGCTTGGACTTTATTCATAGATGTAAAGGCAATTTTGATATTTGTTTTGATCTTCTGAAATATTCCTTATGGAGCTTTATTTGCATGTGTTCATGTTTTGTTGCTGATCCTTCCTCCATTCCCAGATAGTTATACATTCCTTCCTGCTCCAGTTCCTTTAAATCACATTCCTGTCTCAGATTAATATTTTCTTGGTGCTGCAGTTTTCCTGTTTTAAATGTCACTTTTGCACATTTATCAAGAACAAATGTCATTCTTATATCATCTCTGAAAGTTTTTACAATTTGTAGTTGTGTTTTCAACTCTTCATTGATAAACTATACAATTTTATGTCATCCACAAAAGGTAGATGAGGAATCTTTAAACAAGGTTGTTTTTTGGGAGCTAAACTGTAACCATAGCATAATCGATTAAGCAAACAGCTTAATGGGTTAAGGGCAAGACAAAACAGCAGGGGGTGACAGAGAATCAACCAAAAATACTATCCTTCGAATTTTTATCCTTGGGATAATAATGTGCCCTTTTCATGGCTCAACTGCAAAATGGTTTACCACTGTTTCATGGTCACTGTAATGTAATTGATGAATGCAGGGTGTATCTTATAGGGTCTATATTAGATCAGCGAACGCTTAAGCAACTGAACGCTGATTGATCGACCTTATTTTAGCGAATGTTCAAAATATTGAAGCAACAGAAACCGAATTTTTTTCCTAGGGAAAGAATTCTGTTGTCCGTTTCTGTTGCTTCAGTATTTTCAGTGCTGTGTTGGGAAGTTACTGGTCAGATTCAGGTAAGTGTGCGATTGTGTGGATGTGAGTGTTAGGGTGAGTTAGTTAGGGCTCGGGTTAGGTATGTGTGCGATTGTGTGGACGTGAGGGTTAGGGCAGGTTTAGGTGAGTTAGGGTTAGGGAGCGGGTGAGGTGAGTGTGCGATAGTGACGGACCTTAGGGTTAGGGTTTGGGTTAAGGTAAGTGGATAGTTAGTGGTGTGTGCCTAGTTTAGTGTAGGGTTAGGTGTCAGATTTTAGGTGTATGTGTGTGGATTTCTGTTTGTTTGGTGTGCTTGTGTTGTGTGTATGTGTTTTGGATCAGCAATTTTTTTCCCTAGGAAAAAAATTGCTGATCTGACAGTTCGAGATTGTAAGCTTTTGCTTACATAAGGTCAATCAATCAGCGTTCACTTTTTTAAGCGTTCGCTGATCTAATATAGACCCTATCTTATACATATGTAAGCATTCCTTTATTCATGAATGTGCAATGCTGCCAAATGTTTTTTTTTCATCTACCCATGCCATACTTAATTTTTTCCTCTTTTTACTATTCTCTATTATGGCTTTCTTTAGCAACAAATGATCCTTTCTTACATGTGTCTTTCTTTTTTTACCCCCTTTGTTCTATTGTCATGATTGATTTTTTTCTAAATAATGATAAACTCTTTCTGCATCAGTTCCAGTATCTAGTCTGTATATTATCAGAAGGCAAGTCATCGGTCTATAGTTCTTAGGACAACTTACAAGTTCACTCTTAAGGAATAGTATCATTTTTCCTGTTGTTAACCAGTTTAGTATCCCTTCAGGATGCACATATAAATAATTCTTAGTCAGGGCAAAATCTCTGTGTGTTAATGACTTGAACCAGAAATTAGGTAATGTGTCTGTGCCTTGGAGTTTACATTTAGGAAAAATGCACTGATATCTTCTTCTTCTTCTTCTTTTTTTTTTTTTTTTTGTGGGTGTTTATATTCCTTTTCCTCTGTCTCCCAGTATCGCGATTGTCTATATAATCTTTCTGGATCATCAAAATGAATTGCTTATTTTATAATTTTCCTTTATACTTATCTGTATAACTTCTAGGTTTTTCAGCCAGTGCTGATATTTTTAGTTTATTATTAGCATTAGTGTATGATAAATCCTGGTCTGTTTTGATACTGTGCATTGCTTTTACCAGGTCTGTCTTTCTAAGTATTTGTTGAGCTGTTCCCTTTTGTATTCTTCTACTAGTGATACTTCCCATCCTAATTGCTGTATAGTTTTCTCTATTTGATGCTTCCATGGTGGCATGTTGCTTGTTCCCTTCCTTTCCTTTGTTTCTGTACGTAACTCTTTATGTATTATTAGTTTAGTTGCATAGTAATATATTCTCTTTTTTCTGTTACATTGTGGGAATTTCTCTTAATAGTCCTGATTACTATATTCATCTGTTTTACTGATCTTATAACATTTTGGGTTTCATTCACTCTTCTGGGTGGGGATATTATCAACTAGTTGATTCATGGTGGTCTAATAAATGGGTATGCAAGCCATGCTACTCCATAAGCCATGCCAAAAGGTCTTGCAATAAACCTCAGTAGCTACCAGATGCCACAGCTAACACCAAGAAACTAGGGCAGACAATTCTGGATCATTCTTAGAAGAGGAGCCCCCCTCCCCCCATCCTGAATGGCAAAGGAGATCACCACTAAGTCCTCCAGGTCAACACCAGCCAGGGGGAGCTATCCTCCCCTACTGAGAGGTAGCTCTTGAAGAAACTGAAACCCTACCACCACTGGCATTAGTGGGGGTGGAGACAAAGGTGAGCAAGACCATACTCTCATTTTTAACAACTAGAATTGCAGAAGGACAAAACAATGAGAAAGAATGACTTTACACAAATGCTACAGACATAATTATACATGTATGCCTCAAACGTAGCTGCAGTTTTACAGTAGACTGACAAAGAAGTCATACAAACCTCATCGCAGGGAGAGTAATTTCAAACTTCTCTGGCATCCAGCTGTTTTAAGCATTTGCTGCTCTACCAGTGGAAAACAAAATACCTACACACTCTTAAGTATACACATAATGCAGGAACAATAGTAGAAGACAATGCATGTTTGTTGATCACAAGTTGCTCAATAAAGTACTGAACCAAAGACTTCAAAGATAGCTATGCACTGATCAAAAGCTTGATTTTCTCTCTCCCACTGTGAAAAAAGAAACTGAGAGATAACAGCCATGAGCTCTGTAAGTTTCAGTAAATTCAGTTACTGACTAGTAAATATATTGCCTGAATGCCAGCAAAGAAGAACCTTAGAGAGTCTAAAAGAAAATCAGCAAGAAAAGGTGAAGAGAAAACAGTGACTTGGAAGAATCCTGCAGCTGTTCAGCAAAAAGCAGTTCAAGCTTCCGCTTTGGAGCAAAATATGACTTCCGGTAATTTAGAGGAAAAAATAAGTCAAATGTGCTCATAACTGATTAAAATAAACAGAGCACTGAAGGACTATATCGACTCAAATAAAAAATGCTGGAAAAAATGGAATAAGCTTTAAACAGCTATTCAGATAAACTTATAAAGGCCAGCTAAGTATGTGATGCTAAAGAAGAATTGTTTTAAAAATGGTAGAGGTAGAGGACAGAGTATGCAGAGAAAAACAGATTTCTGCTGCATGAGAGAAACTGGATGGATCATACTGTATTAAATGTGTGAAAGAACAAATAAGCAACTGGACTGGTATTCCACAGCAGGATTTGCCAACTGAAAGGAAACATTATGTCTATGTCCCAAACCTGTCCAAGAGAAAGCAGCCAAGATTAGTAGTACTAAAGACACAATCATACCAGCTGAAAGAATTGTTCCTGACAAAACTGTGGCAAAATGGCAAAATATTAAAAACTGATGACAGTAGAGTATTTGTGGAAAATAATTATTCACTGTACACCAGGCAGAAAAAAAGCAAATGTATTCTGTCAATCAGGGAATGTCGTGAGGCAGGTGTGAGATTCAAGCTGCTGTGCCCAACTATGTCAGGAGGATCAAAGTAATTTTTTTGATTCAGAACAGGCTAAGGAGGCAACACAAAAGTTTGGGCAGCAAAAAGTGAGCCATTAAACATAAGGGGACTCTGCTTCTCATTCCTCTGATAACAAAGCTTATAGAGAGAGTTTGCCAGTGAAACCTTTTTCACTGTTCTGAAGGAAAATGCTTGAGAGACAAAAAAAGCACGATCTGACTAAAAGTATCGGGAGTACTTTGGACTTGAACCAGAGTCTGGTGTTGGGAGAGGGAGATGAACAGGAAGACAACCAGCAACATTTAAATTAGTGAATAAATGTGAGACTACAAAGTATCAATCTCATTTATGAAATATAATTTTATAAGAAAAAGTGGAAAGTTAAACTTGTAGGGTTCTGAAATGTATATGCCCCACTTCATGTCACAAATGCTTGGAATGACAATGAAGGGAATGAATAGGAAAAAAAAGAAAAGTAACTGTAAGTAAGACATTTAACAGTATTTGTATGGGGCATTTCATGTTAGAAATTGCATGTTATGAAATAAAGTATTTTCAGTTATTGTTGTATGTGACAAAGATACTAAAGTAAGCAAGTGCTTTTATCCTTCTGTTATAGTTTTAAGAAATCTGGGCATTATAATGTAAAACATGAAGAAACGCTGGATAAAGGCATGTTTAAGTTAGAAAGTGCTGTAATCTTGAGTTGTTGAGGTGGGGGATGGGTTGCAAAAGTGCAAATATTGTAACATATGTAGAGTAGTTATGTTCTCTCTTACTTTTGCATAGGTGAATGTCTGGATTAAGGCCTTTGGTTTAATCTAAAAACATGTGTGTGTGTGTGTGTGTGTGTGTGTGTGTGTGTGTGTGTGTGTGTGTGTGTGTGTGTGTGTGTGTGTGTGTGTGTATGTGTGTGTGTGTGTGTGTGTCTGTGTGTGTGTGTGTGTGTGTGTGTGTGTGTGTGTGAGTGTGTGTGTGTGTGTGTGTGTGTGTGTGTGTGTGTGTGTGTGTGTGTGTGTGTGTGTGTGTGTGTGTGTGTGTATGTGTAAGACTTTGCAAATAAATGTTCAGTGTGAGTAGAGAGGTTTGCCGAACTGTATATTTGGTAATTGTGTTTCCATGGACATAAGTGATAAGGGGAAGCAATAAAAGCTAGATTTTTTTTATGCTAAAGGTTAATGTTTTCTGAAAGCATATAAACTGTTTTTCGCATCTGGGAGAGAATGAAGATAAGACAAGAACAAACAGCAATTAGTGTAAGGAAGAGCACAGGCTGTAACATGCATCTTAGCATGGATAAAATTTGTCTTAAGTCAAGTTATGCTTGTGTGTGCAGCTGTTGATTTGGGCAAGTGTTCCTGTCAGGAATGTTAAACTTCATTATTTGAAGATGTACATAGTTTTTGCATTTGTTTTAACTTAATGGGTTCTGCGGTTGTTCTGGGGATGTTCTGGTGTGTGTTAGCTTTTTGTTTGAGGGTTTTCATTAAAATAAAAAGTATTGTAAAATGTGACATAGGTTCAAATGGAGATGACAAGAAACAACTGCATAAGAGATTACCCTGTTAAGCATTAGTGGGTGCACGTAACCTAAAAGCTGGAAATAGATATATAAAAAGCTGTCATATTTAATATGTGAGAATAATAACTTTTTATCATAATGGATACACTAAACAGCTTATTTTGGAACATGAATGGTCTCACAGATATAACCAAAAAGGTAAGTGTATTAAATTATATTAAGAAAAGCAAACTGTAAATAACAATGCTATAGGAGATGCATTTGGAAAGACGTGAGCATGTGAATTTGATAAAGAAAAGATTTCAGGATGGATATTTGGCAGAATATTGGGGAGAAAGGAAAATGGTATAGTTATACTAATTGCTACAGGAGCTTCAATACTGATAGAAGAGTGAAAAATATAATAATGGTAGATTTGTGGTAGTAAGGGGCTACTGGTAGGGGAGGAGGATTATTCTGGCATGTATTTATATTCCACCTAAAACTGTTACTATGGAGCTTAAGAAAATTTAGGAAATAATCAGCTTTCAGCAGGGAATATTATTATAGGTGGGGACTGGAACTTGATTTGCATTAGTGAGGATGTATCTGCAGGACCTAGAAGGAAAATGTTATAAAAGAGGGTAGATTTCTAAAAAAAAAAAATTATGAAAATATTTGCTATAAGACTCGAATTCAGTGGATCTATATTAGGAAACCGAAAACCCGTTTGAGCGAATACCACAACACCAACATACATAGCCCGAACTGCAAATACGCCGATCCCCCTAAACCGCAAAATATAAAGTCTCGAATCGTTATAGTCGGCCAACACCACCATGCGCTACATACTACGTACCCAAACATAATACATAAAACACATACATACACTAACCAAACCCTACTTCTAACCCTACACTAAACCTTACATACATTACTATCTATGCACTTACCTTAACCCGCACCCTAACCCTAAAGTCCGTAACTATCGCACACTTACCCTACAGACATATACCCAAACAAAACAAATAATCCACACACATACACTTAACAAAACCCTACTTCTAGCCCTACACTAAACCTTACATACATTACCTATCTATGCACTTACCTTAACCCGCACCCTAACCCTAAGGTCCGTAACTATCGCACACTTACCTTACGGAGCTATACCACAGACAGGCCAACCATGACAATTTGACATTTCATTTCACGGTTTTGGGCATTCGCCGTTACCATAGTTCGTGCTATATGTGTCGCTCAATTCTGATTCGCTCAAACGCATCTTCGGTCTTCTAATATAGACCCGGATTCAGTAGTAGGAACTTGGGGAGAGAATTTACATGTTATTCTCCATGGTATAATAACTAGCCTAAACTAGAGAGAAAATTGTATTTCACAGAAAAATGTGCATTTAATTGAAAGCATGAACACACATCCAATAACTATTTCAGATTATGCGCCAATAACAGCAAAGATAGAAATGTAGGGTAATGAAGTAAAAAATGAGACATTGGTGCTTCACAACTTACCTTTTAAAAAGAGAGGAATTTAAGGACCTGGCAATGGAAATTATTTGAGAGCTATTAAGGAAGATAGAAATGTCTTTATAAGTTATAACTAGTTAGTGGGATAAAATGAAAGTGGAGTTTTAAAATAGAGTAGAAATAAAAGAAAAAGAGACATGGTTGAAGAAAAAGTTACAAGAATTCTTTAGAGGGACTGACAAAGGTTAAAGTATTGTGAATAAGGGGAATCTCACAGAACAAGGACAGGTGAAATTGCAAAGTGCCAAAGAGAGAGAATAACAGAGTGTCTGGATACCATGTATGAGTTTAGAAAGACTGTTATTAAACAACTGTTTTTTGATAATAACTCAAGAGCACAAAACCTCTTAGCGCAATGACTTAGGCAACAGAAAATAGAAAATGCTGTTGCCAAAATTAGGGAGCCTATAACAAGAGAAATAAATAGAGATCCTCTAGAGGTATTAGATATATTTTGGAAATTTTAAGAACATTTGTATAAAACAGAGGAAAGTGAAAAATCACAAAAGGTAGACATGGAAATATTTATGGAAGGCTTAAGTATGCCAAGGTTAGCGGTAGAGTAGGCTCAACAATTAACAATTAAGATATGAGGAGTTGTGATAAAAATGATGACTTATAATCAATTGGCAGAAAATTTTCCAGGAATAGATGGTATTCCTGTGAAGGTCTAGAGGATAGGAAAGCAGAAACTGATAAAGCTCTGGAAGTCTTTATTAGCATTTTAAAAGGAGGGAAAGCACCAACAACTTGGGAGAAAGCTGTGGTGGCTGTGATACCTAAACATGGTAAAGACCCTTAAACACAGCTTCATATAGCCACATTTCAGTTTAAAACCATGATTATAAAGAGTTTATTTATTTATTTTTATTTATTTATTTAACATTTGTTGACCGGGCTAGTCTAGCTGGATATATGTCCATTTTCAGTAGAGGCCAGGGAGAAAAGCTCCACAAAGAACAGTCAATTTAAAACAAATCAAAGTTTTTGGGCATGTATAGACAAAAAGACATAGATAATAGTTTACAAGTGACAACAATACAGCAAAAATAAAAAGAAAAAAAACACAAAGTGGGGAGAGAAATGCAGAGAGGTTTGGAAAAAGTAAGGTAGAAAGGAGAAGTAATATCTAATATGAGGAGCTTGGAGAAGGTAGTTCATAGTAAGATTTTAAGTGACCTAAGAAATGAGAAGAGAGTAAGGAGGATATGCTTAGGAAGCGAGAAATAGTGATAAAAAGGAGGAGAGATTTTAGTCTGGGTTGCTGCATGGGCAGAGCCAGTGGTTAGTAAGATGAAGTTTGAGCTTCTTTTTGAAGAGTGAGGAAGAGGAGATCATAGTGAGGTCCTTAGGAAGAAGGTCCCAACTTTTCCCCACTGTGTTGGAAAAAAGTGAGTCACCTGCTTTGTTATTAGATTTGTGTATGGATACTAAAAGTTTGTGTGAAGAGCGAAGGTTAGAAAGATTTTTATAGGGACTAATAAGTTTGGTAAGGATAGGTGTTTTTTCAGGGAAGTAAAGGATTTTTTGGGTGATTATAAGTTGCTGAGATAAAAGCTGATTATCAAGTTCAAGCCAGCCAAGTTGTTTTAAATTTAGACAATGGTGAGATCTAAAAGGGGAGCTGGTAGCAAATCTGGCTATATTATTGTAGGCGGTAGTTAATTTGTTCAGGTTAGTTTTAGATAGGTTTGTGAATAAAGGTGATGCATACAGGAGAGTAGAGATAAGATGGGTGTGAGCAATGGTAATTCTGGCTGTAGGGGTAAGGAAAGGCTTGATTTTGTAGAGGGAGCCAAGCTTTTTGTTAATAGATTTAATAGTGGTATTAATATGAGTGTCATAGTTTAGGCAATGATCGATAGTAACACCTAAAAGTTTGGTTGTTGTGTCAGGAGATATGACTGTGCCGTTTTTAGATATGATGGAGAAGTGGAGTGGTGGAGATTTTTGTGTGGGTGTGAACAACAAAAGTTTAGTTTTTTTAGGGTTAAAAGAATGGCAAAGTTGTTGCTAACGTTGATAGGTGTGGATCAGTATGGATTCTTGGAGGAATAGGCAAACATTTAAAAACATTACTAGAACAATGATGATCCAGAGGGAAGCAGAATGCAAAAAAATACCACTGTTGTTAGTGAGTCTTGATGCAGAGAAAGCATTTGAAAGAGTACACTGGGATTTTGTTAGTAAGGCAATGGAAACATTTTCTTTCACTTATACAATAAGGTTAATTAGTAGAATATATGAGGGATTGGGGCAAAACTTAAAAGTGGGAGGATTCCTCTATGATAAGTTGTGTCTCAATAGAGAAATCAGGCAGGGTTGTCCTCTTTCCTGTTTCTTATTTGCAGTATATCTATAGCCATTGGCAAAGAAAATAAGGGCTTCAGAAACTCAAGGATATAATTGGTGTGGTCATCAAGAAAAGTTGGCTTTATCTGAATATTATATTATGCTGTACCTGATAAAATTAGAAAAGGATGTGTCAGTGTGTTGTGGAACATTCTGAGACACTTTCAGTTTTTGGGGGGATGTGAAATTAATACAGACAAAAAGACTATAGCTGTAAACTATGTATCCACACATGAATTGGTTTAGCAATATGTACCTACGGGGGCACAATAACATGAAGTATTTAGGAGTATGAGTTAAAAAGGATTCTGTTATGGTGGCTAGGGATATGTCAGAAGAGACTAAACAAAAGACAATACAAAAACTGAGAATCTGGAACTTCTTGTTTATGGATATGTGCATAGCATGGTACAAGCAGCATGAATGTATTTAGTCCCTTTAGTTTTACATACAGCTCAGACATATTTTTATTAACTAGAGAAGATGCTGTGGACAGTAATTAATAAAGAGTTGAATGATTTTATCTGGTAGGGAAAGAGGGCAAGGGTCAAGTGGGATAAGTTGATCCCTTCCATCGAAGAAGGTGGTTTAGGAATATTTGATTTGAAGGGATATTTTAGATCTACACCATTAAGGATCATATACATAACATAAGCATAAAGTTACAATTTAAAGTTGAAAGAGGTGATGATGAAGGGAGGGGGGATTCAAGAAATGATGAGAGAATGGGATTTTGGATGTAGATCCTTAATGAGAATAAAACAGCCATACAGAATATTATATTAATAAAATAAAAAAAGTATTCTAAGAACTTAACCAACTACAGAAAAGAGATTCTGCTGATAGGGATGACTGCAATTAGGGGTACAGAGAATAGGCAAGAGGGATCTGGAACTGACTGGAGAAAATTTGTGAAGGCAACAAGATACTTGGAGCAAGTAACTAGAGAGGGAAAAGTAATAGAGTGGGAGGTGGCCAAGAAAACATTTGGATTGCAGGCTAGAGACTCCCTTCTCTGTCAGGGACTGATATTCGAGTGCAGGCAAAGAGAAAGGGATAGGGAAATTCTAAGTGAAAGTCATGCTCTGGTAGAGTTTTTAGTTGAACCAAGAACATGTAGAAGCTGCTGTTAGAAAAAAATGGGATAATTAGTATGGCATAAAAATATTGCATGATAACTATAGGAATCAATAAGAGAAGGTTAAAAAAGACTGGGAAAAGAGATTAGATTAGCAATTCACAAGGAAACAATGGGAGAACATATTTATGGCTGCCAAATATGCAACAAATTCTAGAAGATTTAGGAGTTTTTGCTTGGAAGTGTTTGCCTGAGTATTTTTACACTCCAAACAGACTCCAAAGAATTTTTACTGAGGTAGAGGGCAAATGTTGGAGATGTGATGGGGAAGAAAGAGGTAACTGGGCACATATGTTTTGGGAGTTTAATGAGTTGGCAGACTTTTAAAATTTCCTACAAAGAACTCTGTCAGAAATATTAGGTGAGCAAGGGAGTGCAACTAAGGAAATTATTTTTTGAGCTGGGCTATTGCATCTGAATTGCCTAGACATAGTAAAACCTTGTTAAGTTTACTTCTGGTAGCTGTCAAAAAGCAATTACTAGAAAATGGAAATCAAAGTCTAAACCAACTGTACTAGATGTAGCAAATAAAGTAACAGAGTTAAAAGAACTAGAAGTGGGATCCTTTGGAAAGGTTAGGAGTCACATAAATAGAAAAAATGGGAATTGTGGGAACAATACATGCAAAATAATGTTTTGGAGGAGGAGTGAGGTTTAAGGGAAGAATAAAATTGATCAATTTATGTATTGATGGATTGATGATAACTGCACAAAAGCATGTATGTGATGTATAATGTTTGTAATTGGGAACAAGATACTATGTTTTGCTTTCTTTTATATAAATGCAAGTTTGCCTATCTGTAAACTGATAATTCAATGAATGTGTTAAAAAAATTAATTAAAAACATATATAGTACTGTAACATTATGATACTTTATAACCCTCATGTACTATGATTCTAAACATGGATGCAGTGCTGAACTATAGGAGTGCATATTCCATACGGACAATCATACTTGTAACATGCTTCCTGATCACCATGATATGCATGACTAACACCAGTAAGTTTGGCCTGCATAACATACTATGGAAGAGATTCAGTGACACTTGCACTAAGCACCTTTATTAGCATATCTGTCATTCTAACTCACCCTTGTTAGCATGATGTGTGATACCTTAAACCTATTATATCAGAGGCCTCATGGGATATATGCAAATCACCCTTAAAGGATATCAGGTGTTTCAGCTAAATGGCAATTCTGAATGTTCATGACTTTTTCTTTTCGTTTCTTTTTAAGTCTATTTATGGACAGTTTCAGGCCATTAAAGCCAAACCCCTCTAGCTGTGGACATGCATGTTTCTGCCTTCTGAAGAAAGTAAAAGAAAAAGTCATGGACATTCAGAATTGCCATTTAGCTGAAACACCTGATATCCTTTAAGGGTAATTTGCATATATCCCATGAGGCCTCTGATATAAGAGGTTTAAGGTGTCACACAGTTAGAAGTCTAGCTTTGCTAGATTTTTCTTTTGTGTTTTAACCAGTTAGTTATCTGTGTGACCTTTTTACTCTTTGTTTTCTTTTTTGCTCTTTATTTTAGTTTGTTAGCATGATGTGAAACGTCTATACTGTTTTACATAATACCATTCATTATTGTACAACTGTATATTAGTGTAGTTTCAGGGAAACAAATCAGTAGACTTGCAGCTTTACATGGTTGAAAAAGGTGTCCCACCCTTTAAAGAACCTCAACAAGCACAACAAAAACTGTGGAGGATTCAATCATACTGAGGCAGATGTGGAGTCCTACCGTATAAAGTACCTCAACAAGCACAACAAAAACTGTGGAGGATTCAATCATACTGAGGCAGATGTGGAGTCCTACCCTATAAAGTACCTCAACAAGCACAACAAATACTCTGGGGAATTTCAGTCATACTGAGGTAGATGTGATGTACATGTAACTAGGAATGTAGGTCACTGTCAATGTAATGCAGTCATAAGCAACGGGGATCTTGTAAAGTTCATAATACAGGGAGCTTGGTATTCTAGAGCTATACATTGAGGCATTATTTCATTGCGCAATTAGTGCAGAGAAATTTGTGCATATCACTATCTGACGCTAATAAACAGGTACCAGTTGGGAAAGGTAGGAGATAACCAAATTGCAGACAAAGCACTCACTGGAGTCAGCATATGGTACACCATGTTAGAACAAATGCTCACAGTTGTGTAGCTCTACTCCTTGCCTGTCATGGATCACATCAAGCCCCAACACTGCACGTCAACACAGTGGACTCAACCAACAGCTACAATTTGGCAGCTTGACCCAACCACTAGAGGATGTCACCTCTGATGCCACACAATCTCCCAGAATATATGTATATTATGTCCACCTCCCAGAGCCCTACCTCATTTCATAATGTTGTAGTTGTATGTCATTGTGTCCCTCCTTCCAAGTGATAATTAATCCATCCTGTCACCCCCCACAATATGTTTTACTGGTAATATCTGATACAGTGCTTCCAGTGTATACACTACCTTGCATAGCCCAGATGTGATAACACATACATCGTTTTGTTCTGTATTTTCTGTGTTGTGTTCCAAAGTTGTCTGCTGCTGCTGCTATAGCTAATATGGAAGGCCATGCTGTAATGGTCAACTGCTGCTCCAACTGTTTGCACAATGTCACATTGTATGGGGTGCAAAGTGGCACACAAAACAAAACTCTTGCTGCGGATGATTGGACTGTGTTCCAGTGTCCTTCATGCCATGTCTAGGTAATGGAAGTATCCTGTGAGTAGGCAGAACACCTGCTCATGGTATTACACATCTTCTCATGTGCTGCATTATATGCTACTTCCTGAGGGGTCTGGGAGTTGCATTTGGGAGGGTCATCAGTCAAGGCTCTAGAATGCATCTGGTATATTCTGCAATATATAGCAAGCAACATACTATATGTGATCTACTGTCAGCTTGCACAGTAGCTGTAACTATAGCTCTGTCTGTCTGTCTGTCTGTCTTGCATGTGTGTGTGTACCTGCCATCCCGCTATCCTGATCAGACACCTCCTTGCAGGAATCTTTGGTAAAAGATCATGCATGTGCATAATGTGTAAATCATGGGAACATGCACATGCAAGATGCTTGCATCATGGAAAATGACTGGGTAACACAGGGACTGACACTGGCACATTACATATAATGTCCTGGGCATTACAGACCATCTGGCATTTAATGGAGTAGATGCATTTCTTATCAGTCTACCATAGCTCCTCTGGACCAGATATGATCTTAGTCACAATATGTATGTACAACCTATGTCTCCCAAGACATCAGGGTTATAGGGCTATGTTATAAAATGTCTGAATGCAGCTCTTTTGAGAGTTCAGTATTTCATGCAGACCCGGTGAATCAAATATGCTCTTCCAAATGTTGCAGCCTAATGTCAAGGAACTAGATTCAGACTTGTAAAGCTGTGATATTCCCACTGTGCCCCCAGTATATGTTTCAAAGTTCCCTGTAGCTGTGTTGGATAAAGCTGCACATACCTTAGCATCCAAAGAAATGGACATCATGCATTCTTCTTAATTTTGCTTGAGAGTGACACAGTTTAACAAGGTCCGTTACAGTCTCCTTCTCCACACAGAGACAGACCAAAATCTGCTGCCCTGTGAGTAGATGGTATGCCAGGATGCTGTCTTTACTACCTCCTTTGGTGTGGATGGTCTTGATGCACATTGGGGCCAGCTCTGGCTTTGTTCATGGTTGATAACACATACTGCTGAACTATTGCTGCTGTTAATCCAAACATTCTTCCCATGATATTCACCATGATTCATGGTGTAAAAAGATGTATGTGCCACTGTGCAGCATGCTCATTTTATATATTTACAAATCTGTACACCATTTTGGATACCATCATGTACATAGACCGTGTGCCTTATTTGCATGAAGCTTCTCATTTCCATGTCATTATGCACTCATTAGCATGTGTTACTTACTAAGCTGTTTTGCCCTTTTTATGACGATGCTGTATGTTAGAATTACAACACACTGTGCATTGTTTCTACCCATGCTAACCTGTCCTGCACAATTGATAACCATCTATGAATCTCAGCACATATGTTTGCTAAAATCATATTGATAGCCTTAGCATTTGTTACTTTGGTGTACCATGCCAACTGGCATGATCTAGTACAGCATCTTTTATAGAAAATGTGTTTTACTGACAGCTTTACAGAACACATTTATACAAGAGTTAACTAGTTATTTTATCCTGTGAATTATGACAGTTTTATAGAACATACTGAGACAGGAGTTAACTATTTTTTTTATCGTGTACATTACGCTGATAGCTTCACAAAACATAATGAGATAGGTGTTAAGTAATTCTTTTAACCTGACTTGTAAAAAAAAATTGCAAAACACCAATAAAAGAAAATGATTTCTATTATCAGGCAGTGACAACTTTGATTAATATTTATCACAGGCTTATAACTCTTGAACACAAAATTCTTCTATCTTGTAAATGCTTTCAGAACGTGATAAGAATAAGAGACTGCTTTATTGCTGACACCAAGGGCATTGTTATTGATAGATTTTATGTACTGCACTTACAGGTCATATAATGTCAGAACCATGTAATCTTGCCCAAAGCCAAAAACTTTAAAAAAGGTGAATGTAGCTAATATGATTTATGTTACTACAATTTCTGAGCTAATGAAGGCAACATATTACAATAAATTTGTCTCTGAGCTTTGAAACAGAACATGAAACTAGAAACAAACTATTATTCTTCAGGGTATAATTTTAAACACAACAGAAAAGGTCATTGTCAGTGGCTAAAGTGTGCACCTGAACAGCAAAAGGATACATTTTTTACAAAAAGGACATGAAATAACACAATGTGTAGACATTCTTTGTAAAATAGCAGATATAAGCAGATAATGTATATTCAGAATGGCATTTCTTTCCTAAACAAGTAGCATATGTTGTAAAAAAGGAATACCACTTTAGTAATGTATTGTGTTTCCCACTGAAATATCAGGATGCCTACACATTTTCAAGAGAAAAGCACTTGAAACACACTTTAGTTCTGGCAACACACAAGTGGTAGGTGGCTCTCCTACTCACAAAACAACAAACAAATGAAGGTTTGTACAAATCAAGGCATACCACATCATTCATAATTAAATTGGTATATATGCTTTCAACACAATTATCAGAATGTGTACACATTTACAACAGAAAACTCAATTTATGATTGCCAGTCACCTCTTACTGTGCCCACTCACTACTCCCCTGGAAGTGGCCCTGGGCCATCTCAGAAGCATAACACTTTTGTCAGTGACATGCATATTACATTTATCTGAAATAACATAGAAGATTGTAAAATAATTTTAACAATAAAACTTGTGATGACAGTTAACATCCCATCTATCTGAGAAATGTAAATGCCTGCCAAATTCCCTATGCCAACAATGAAATATGAGAAGTGCATACAGATAAAAGTTTCATTTCCTACTGGACATATAAATTGCTTTGTAGCATTACAACATGTAGAATTTACTTGAATAAATACAAGCATACCTTAGCAAAATTAGAAAACTTCTCTGCAGATAAATCAAAAACAAATAGCAATCTTCTGTTTTCTCCAGTTACATAAGTCTCTTCACTTTAAAGTTCTCTAGCTACCCAATTACCTTTATATAGTGTAGATTCAGGCCTCTGAGCACTGAAAAGATGCAAATGAGGTGTGAACTCATTAGAATTACTGAATACCAAACTTTTGAATTCATGTATCAGATGTAAACATAGTGTAGGCTCTACAATACTGTTAGTTGCTAATGGATTGCAACTGTGAATGATTAGTGAGAGAGAAAAGGAAGGCACAACATCAATTCAGACTACCTTCCCTGCAGTGGGTGTGTCACTCAGGATACACTCACAAAGTGTAGAACTAACTTTAGCAATCTTGCAATCTCCTGTCAGTGCTGATAAATGTTTTTACTGTCATATACTTTTTATCATAAAGTTTAATGAAAATGATACAAAATGCACTATAGAATGCATGTTTGACATTACAGAAGAGATAAAGGAAGAATGAACACAATGCAAAGGGAAGATAGAGCTGCATTTATGCAAAGATATTCATAAATGCACTGAATATCTAAACAACACATGCACAACCAAGAAGGTACAATTGCATGTCATGCTAATACTGTAGAGGAAATAGGAATTGCTTGTATAAACACTGGTCCATATGTTCATAGGAGGTTACTAGTCTTATGGCCCTAGAACCCTTGCAAGCCTAGCCATATTTTATCCTAAGTTGCCCCAATTGTCAGTGGTTAGGTAAGTGAAGTTCACAGAGTTAAGGGTCTATGGTAGTTAATACCAAATTCCTCTGTCCAGGAGGGACATGAGCACCCCTCCAGGAGTGAATTTGCAGTCACCCATCCATTGTTCTAAACTGTGTTTGAAGAGGGTCAGGGAGGGGCTTTGTTTCCCATGAACTGGAAGCTTGTTCCAGACAAGTGGCAGTCTCTGGGAGATGTATCTATCTCTCCAGCAGGACGTGTTCAAACCAAAGGCTAGGTTAAGATTTTTGGAGTGAGTGACCCTCTTAGTTCAGTTTATGAATGTGTAGCATTTCCATTTGGGCCAGGTCAGAGACCACCCTTAGCAGCATATAGAAGGCAGAATATAGTGATAGGACTTTCAGTCTTTCTGAGTAAGACTTGTTTTGTGCACTCTGTAATTTCTTGGTGAGAAACCTCTGTTGTCTCTACAGTTGTTCCACTTGTCTGGTGAGGTACAAGCAAAAGGGGGCATTGTACTCAATTACTGGTCTGATGAAAGCTGAGTGTAATGGAATTATAACATCCTTAGAACTAGATGTGATACCTTTACTTATAAGATGTGCCATATGGAAGGATTTCCTTACAACCGTGGATACATGGTGGTCAAAGTTCAGATGGCTGTCAACCTGAGTATCCAGATCATGTACCACTGGGTCTACACTTAGAGGGGGAATGTTGTCTATAATGTAATTAGCAGGGATGTCAACTTTCCCAAAGGGAATAATAATGCAATTTTTTTTTGCATTTAGCTTTAATACATGGCTTTAGCACCAGTCATTTGTCTGTGTTAACCCTGTCTGCAGTATAACATTGCTAGGGGACTCAATGATTGCTCCCACTTTGCAATCATCAGAGAACTTGGTCAGCCACAGGCTGTCCAAGTTTGCCTGGATTTCTGAGAAATAAATTCCGAACAGTAAGGGATCCAGCACAGAATCCTGTGGCATAACACTGGTGACTGGTCTCTTTCTAGAGGTGAAGTCATCCACTTTGACATTATGTGTCCTGTCAGTGAGCCAGTTGGCTACCCATCTGGTAATGTATGGGTTAATTCCCAACTGGAAAAGTTTCTCTATAATACCGGACTGGGGGATTCTGTCAAATGCCTTGGCTAGGTCAAGATAGGTGGTAGTATGCACTGTCTTTCCTGATCCAAGGCCTCGGTGACTTTCTCAAAGAAGTCAACCATGTTTAACAGGCATGATCTACCTTTAACGAATCTGAACTGGGTTGAGTCCAGAGTTTGGAGATTACATATGTCTTTGGTAATAAGGTCCACAATGATTTTTTCCATGACCTTTCAGATGAGGCTAGTCAAGCTTATGGGCCTATAATTCCTAGGGTCGGTTGATGGTCCTCTTTATGCAGAGGGATTACTGTTGCTGTCCTCCATTCTGCAGGAACATAGCCAGTTCTCAAGCTGTAGTTAAACAGGGATCCAAGTGGGTCTGCTAGGTCATGTTTTTTTTTGTTGTTTAAAAAGCAACTTAGGATGTTGTCTGGTTCCATTGATTTGCTTTGCTGCTACAAAGTTGACTGTGGCAGAGACAGATAACACACTTTCATCGTATTTTGTAATTTCATTAGTATGACAGTTCAAATCCACACCTGTATAAAATTATGTCACATTTGATAAAATTATTTTTTTTAAATATTAATCTTTGCATGGCTCATGGCTTAGTGTGCACACTGTGAAACATGTCAGTATTTAAAATTTAATCTCACCTTGGATGATATGGGCAGCATATTACAGCTATAACTCAATTATGTGTGTAGCACACCTTGTGAAGATGTTGAAGTACACAGGTCATAAGATAGTTAGACCATGGCTCATGTCCCACATTATTTTTTGAAGCATAAATGATATTAAGAATTTTTTTACAAAGAAAATGTATTTTTACCTTTGCCTGTCTCACTAGCACATTGCTCACCTGTGCACAAACACGCCTTATGGTTGCAGGCAAAAAAAAGATACATTGTAACTTGAAAAAAAGATGCATTGTTATTCTTTTGGGTCTATATCACATTGCTGAACTCTTAAAAGTTTGAAAGTCATATGGTTGGCACCATATGGTCAAACTTTTAAAAGTTTGAAAGTTTTAACGGAGATCTCCGTACAGTGCGGAATGGGAAGATTTCCCCTTTTCTGCACTGTAGTGCAATCTCAGAGTTGGCATATTTAAAGAGCGGGGGGGGGTACGGGGGGGTGCAGCTCTCCAGTTCGGGGGTGCAGGGGGGCTTGCCTTTCTGATTAAACTGTTCAGGTAGGTTTTTTCTTTGGTTTATTTTTTTTATTACATTTTCAAACTTTTAAAAGTTCGATCATATCGTGTCACCCATATGACGTTCAAACTTTTAAAAGTTTGATTATGTGATATAGACGCTTTCTTTTGCCTTCCTTCACAGAACATGCTAAGTGGCATTACATTGCAATCAGCACTCATACACAAACTTGCAAAAGGATACATTCTTACTTTTTCCACCTTTCTGCATGCAAACACAGTGAGCGGTGATGAGTGGCAGTCAGCACTTTGGACAGTAATGAGTATTAAAAACTACATCCACTCCCTAACTTTCCTTGTAGCAACAGTTGTAAGTTCAAGGCTACAATATGGGTATACTAGGATTCTAATCCCACACTTTCCACATTTTATAAATGCTGTAGTGGTGCTGCGGTAGCATTGTCGCCTCACAGCAAGACGTTGTCCTGTTCGATTCTCAGCTAGAGCGTCTTCTGTGTGGAGGCATACATGGATGGGCGTGCCTTCATTGAAGTTTGTGCGTCAGAGCTGGTAACTCGTTACTTAAAAATCCACTACCAAACATTAACGGACCGGAGTTCCACTGTGGCGACCCCTAACCGGGATAAGCTGAAAGACACCACATAAATGCTTTTCTACTTATTTTAGATAAAAATTAACAATATAAAGATAATATACATAGCAATAGCTATGTATAGCATTTTATATGATATGAATTATATGTGTGACTTGGAGTATGGATTTCATACTTTACTGATAATCATCTTCACATCTCACATAATACAAGTATAGCTGACAAACAGAATGCATTGTGTGGTCTGACCCAGATCTCAGAAATATTTCCTGAAGGTATACAAGTGTATGCATTTCCTGTATATTGTCAAACATTGCTCCCGCATCACACATGAGAATGCATTAACCAGGACCTTGTCATGTCACACGCATACAACTAAATTGCAGCACCACTCACTCTTTAATGTGTCTATATAATTAATGAGCATGTTTGCCAAACACATTTTCTGTGGCAGTGAGGAAAAGATACCTATGTGGAGGAATATATATTCACCATTATACATAACTTTGAATCCCACATTGTACAAATTGCTTTTATCAGTGTGCAAGACCCCACAAACTATATGTCAAGCCATAAAATTTATAACCCCCAATTCATGTCTTAAATGTCAAGTCAATTAATAGATATAGCAGTAGAAAAGCCATAAATTAATGCCAACTGTCACATTACCCTTCCTATTTCATAAACTAACTTCCTCTCTGTTTGAAAATGTTGCTGTTTGCAAACCATCATGCAAATGCAGTTGGCATGGTTGTGTGGGTTTGCACACTGAACACAAAACACAATATCACAAATTGGCAGGAAAATGCTTTAATTGTTGTGGATGACCTGTGCAAACATGGCAGGAACTGGCTAGGATGGCGCTCAGTTCAGTGCTCAAAGATGGGATGTAGAGGAGTCAAGAATATTCACTGCCCTCCTTGTAAAGCGCCACAGCCATAGGCTGCTGCAGGGGGACTATACTGGGTCTCAATATAAACTGGATGCTTGGAACAGTCTAACCAAGGTTGTCTCTAGTGCAACTGCTATTCCACACACTGGGGAGCAATGCGGGCATCATTACAATGACCTGAAAAGGGGTAAGCAGTGGATGGATGAGTTTAGGACTGCTAACATCTCAAAGTTGAGTAAGTGTACAGATAAAGATACTTTAATATAGAAAGCTGTAGATAGCCAAGACTGGTATGACTAATGTTTTTTTCTCTTTTTCTCTCCTTATTTATTTTTCAGCTGCTCCGGAGATGTCAGCAAATACGGAGACCCACGCTGAATGCTTAGAAAGACTCAGAAAAGCAGGGGGTATGTATGCAGCACAAATTAACATTATTTTATTAACCGTATTGCTCTTCCATACATTACTAGCAAATTAAGCATGCATATCTTAACTGTAAAAGCAAACATGCATGCTTTATTCTGTAGCTCAGGGGAATTGTAGAAATCAAGTGTAATAGTGTATTCTGAAGTTGTGGGTTCAAATCCCACAAGTAAAAATGCATATTAAAAATGGTTTAATATTAATTTCAACAAAACTGGCATACATGCCATATTGTTAACTTAACTTATTATTTTTATAAGCATATGTGCAATATATACATATTGCAAGGATTATGTGTAACAATTCTCAGTCCTATTTTGGATTTTCATAAAGTATAGTAAACGTAAAAGTAAAAATATATTTTTATTGTACTAAATTATTGTATGCGACATATAATAGTTCTAATTAGCTTTTTTCTTCTTTTATTTCACTTCACCCCTTATCTCTTTTTATGTATTTTTATATGTATGATCACACCATTCTGATGTCATAATTTTCTGACAACCAACAAAATGATTTCCAGAACATGGAGGTATGCCAGTGGCTGTGGCAGAGCCTGCCACCTCTCCAACGGCTGCAACACCAAAGCCCAGCACACCTGAGACATAACCTGACAGTACTACTACTTCTGCAGCCCCTGTACTACCTGGGCCCTCAACATCATGTAGCATTACCCCAGTAGATGGTGTAGTGGTATTGGTGGAGGTGGGGATTTTGTCACCCACCAAGAGCTGCCAGGCATGGTGTGTGAGGTATTACAATGTAGCACTGGTGCACATCTCATCCATCTGGAAAAGTTCCTTGTGAGAATACAGATAAAAACTCAAATGTCAAGTAATCCAATGGGAAGCTGAGGAAAGGGACAGTGATGACAGTTCTGAGGGTGATGACTAAATTCTCACTGTCCCTGTGCTTGACAGGCATGTGCTTCTGATGTCCGCTCCCTATCCCTGAATCATAGTGCCCTTGTGGGAATGAGGAGAAAATCCAAATGTCAAGCAATCCAACAGGAAGCTGAGGAAAGGGACAGTGATGACAGTTCTGAGGGTGAGGACTAGATTCTTACTGTCCCCATGCTTGACAGGCATGTGTCTCTGATGTCCCCTCCCTATCCCCAAATCATGGTGTCCTCCCAGCTTTTGTGTTCCTCACAATCCCTGTTTCTTTCTTGCTTGTCCTGGTTGTCTGCACCTGCTTCCTCACCTAGCCTACTTGCCTGACCTCAACATTCCTCAACATTCCTCTGTTATTACAAATCATCAAAAAATAGGCACCTATCCCACAAAAAATTTGTTTCATACATAGCTCTCCACTTTGCACGTGTCTTCTTGACACACATGATTTGGTCCAATTGGCTATACAACAACATTGCATTGTTGTCACCCATCTGTGCTGTGGTGATAGTCCAAATTCATCCAATTTTCTATCCATGTTCATATTACACTGTTGAAGAAATGGATAACTATGCTTCTTTTCTAATTCCCTCCTGCACTTTCCTATATTTCTTCCCCTTTGTTCTTCCCCCACTTGTCTCCCCCCATTTAACCAATTTCCTATCTACCCCATTTTCACACCTTTAATCTTGTCAAAGCATAGAATCATATGCCACATGCACATGGCAAAAATACCCCCTAATAAATGCCTTCCCTTTTTTGTCCTCTGTGTTTGCACGGAGTTTGGCATCATGCACCAATGCCTAGTGATGGTAAATGGTTCTTCATGTCCTATGGCATCAGCTTCACTAATGTGGTTACCTCCGTACAATGTTGCTTAAACTCGCTGTGCCAAAAGAACACAGAGCTAAAGCAGAGCAAAGGCTATACTTTGAAACATTTGCTCTAACAGTTATTTAGACTGCTGAATGTATACAAATACAAATACATATGTGCAGCATTGACATAAATCACTTACTACTGTTTATTTTTATACAGTACTTCACTGTAATCATTGCTTCTCACATTTGCAGGAATTATCACATTTAGTTATGTAATGCCATCCTGACACCATGTGTAAAAATTAGATTGACCTGGATTTGAATCCTGTGTAACTTGCACATCAAACATGAACTCCCTGCTCTTACACCTGCTGCCATAGGGAAAGTTAAGCTGCAGGTGTATTTCTTATACTCAGTACTGTCCAAAGTGCTGATGGCCACACCATGCTACTTACCCAGTTTGCATGAAGGAAGGTGAACCAACAGAAGTATTGATATTTCCCCATTTAAGCAGTCACCTGAGTTTGCTCATTGCTTAACTTTGCGCAAATGGGAAAGGCAATAGCAAAAGTTCTTAATGTCATAAAAGTTATGACACATTTTAAATACAAACTACAGTATGAACAATATAGTATCAGTCAGCTATCTTTCCTGTAGCACATATGCATAACTAATTCTCAACTTCGAGTTATATTCATTAAATGTGAATCTTGCATGTGCAAACACTTTACCATATTCTCGCAAACCAGTTGCTCTCCTGTGTGCTATGTAAAGAGGTTTTTGCATGCATTGCTATGTTTATTAACCAGTTAGCCTTCATCCCATAAAAATCCATTTAAAAACACAGCCAATGGGAAGGGACTTGTTAATGACAGAACACATATTTACTTGGACTCATGTGTGCACTGCACCCATACCCTTGAAAATGGATATGTCAGTAATAGGTCAAACATCAACTACACTACAAAAATAAACAGCACAACTGCATTGGTACATGATTTAAAACTTTATACTGATAATAGACATTGAGATTGTTCTATACATGTCTTACTGTGGACATCAATTCATCACAATATGAACACACGTACATCAACACTCGCATCCATGCTGATAAAATGTGTGTGTGTGTGTGTGTGTGTGTGTGTGTGTGTGTGTGTGTGTGTGTGTGTGTGTGTGTGTGTAAAACTGAAAGTGTGTAATATTCACAACATATTGAGAAACAGGCCCATGTATGTCTCAGTTCTGCAACATGCATGCTTGACAGCTTATTGCATATAGTTTAAGAAACTGTATTTTAAAATATATCTGCATATTGTAACCAAAACAGAAAATCCAAAGTCCACACTTTGTACATTACTCTCATAACAGGATATGTTACCTGTATCATAGAATGATGATGTCATCATCTATAAAAAAAACAATGTGACAAAGAAAATTCCGACTTCAGTGATTGTGCAAATATTAGCTAATATGTTCTGCAGATGGAGCAAAATAATTAACAGTTCAATTAATACAACAGCCAAAGTGTGTGTGTGTGTGTGTGTGTGTGTGTGTGTGTGTGTGTGTGTGTGTGTGTGTGTATTTAGTCAAAAGAGCTTGAGTCTATATCATACTGTCAGCAACCAAGTCTCATGAAGAACAAAATTTTTTACAGTCATACATGCTTACACAACCATTTCATACAGGCCTCCCAACATCTTCTCCCAAGCATACGCTGATGATGTCATTTGCTATAAAATGTTCTGCAACAATATCAAAGTCAGACTTCTGCTGTGGAGCTTGTGTTAACCGCTGTGTTCTCTAATTTGTGTAACTATTTGGTAGGGGATCTAATGTTACTGCAGTCAACAGTCAATGTGTGTGTGTGTGTGTGTGTGTGTGTGTGTGTGTGTGTGTGTGTGTGTGTGTGTGTGTGTGTGTGTGTGTGTGTGTGTGTTTGTGTGTGTGTGTAGTCAGAAGAGCATGAGTCTGTATCCTACTGTTAGCAACCAAGTCTCATGGAGACCAAACATTTTTACAGCCATACATGCCTACACAGCCATTTTATACAGGCCTCCAAACATCTTCTCCCAAACATACCTGATGATGTCATCAGCTATATAGGATTCTGCAATAGTGCAAGAGGGAGATTTATGCTGTGGCACTTGTGTTAAGTACTGTGTTCCCTAGCTTGTGTAAATAATTAGGTAGGGATTCTAATCTCACTACTATCAACTTGTGTGTGCATAGTCAGAAGAGCATGAGTTTGTATCTTACTGTCAGCAATCAAGTTTTACAGAGAACAAAAATGTTTGCAGTCATACATGGATACACAGACATTTTGTATAGGCCTCCTAACATCTTCTTCCAAAAATACACTGAAGATGTCATCTGCAATAATGTTCTCTGCAACAATTTAAAAGTCAAACTTGTGCTGTGGCACTTGAGTTAAGTACTGTGATCTATACATATATAACTAGGTAAGGTGTTAAGTCTCACTGAGGTCAACATCAGTGTGCTCAATTAGTTCATATTCTGGAGACACTCCCACTACCATCTTCTTCTCACCAGACGCTGATGATGTCATCTACCATACAGTGTTGTCTGACACTATGAAAATGCGTTGTGGTGCTTGTGTGAAATGCAGCATTCCATAGATAGCTAAGTAGGGGTTTTAGTCTTACTGCAGTCAACTGGTATGACTGAGTGTGTGTTCAGTTAGTTCACATTCAGTAGACCATTTTAGAACAGCATGTGAGATACTCCTGCTACCATTTCTTCTCACTGGACATTGATGATGTCATCTGTTATAAAGTATTGTCTGACACTATGAAAGTCATACTTGTGCTGTGGAGCTCATATGAAGTAGTGTGTACTGTAGATAGCTATGTAGAGGTTTTAATATCACTGCGGTCAATGTGAGTGTGTGTTTGTCTTTGCAGACAATTTTACACCAAGATGTGACTGCACATCTATGTCAGACACTCCTCAAAACAACTTCTTCTCAGCATACAATGATGCTATCAGCTTCTGTAAGGTGCACAGTGACACTGTTAAAGTCAAGCATATGTGGTGGTGCTAGTCTTACATTGTATGAATCCAGCTTCTATTCCTACACAAGTTTAATGTTCAAATCTGACCTCAGTCAACTGCTGTGTGTGTGCTCATTGGTGTATTATGGTCATTGTATGATCTTTGGAATCTCTTTTCATTTGACTCTCACTCTAGTGAATCTTTAACATAGATCCAAAAATCCAACATCCACTTTTTCACTCTGTCCACATAAGATCCATTCTGTTGAAGACCGGAAGATATAATCTTCTCAAAGATGCATACACACATCGTGAAGCAGAGTCCATTCATGACCATCTGAAAGCCATCTCCAGACCACTGGATGTGCAATTGCTAATTCTGTCATGGGGTGGTGCACAAGTCACATATGGACAGAGTCAATATGTAATACAAATACATACACACATTACACACATACCCTTACTATCCTCCATCATATAGATATGGAAAGTGGTGTTTAAATGACATTATAATGGCCAGAACTGTATGTGATGTGGCTGTTAGCCTAGTAATGTCCTATGACCCTATGAAGATTGAATGTCAATGTTTCTGTCATCCACATGTGCTATGCTGATGTGTGGATGTATAGTAGGTCTACAACAGTGTATTCCAGTCTGTGATTTGAGGTAATGTATTGATGGCTGCTGCTGCTATTTGATTACATGTTCATTACATAACAACTGTAGTAATATGCCTCCTAAAATATGTTGAGATGGGATTATGCTATGTATGTTGTTTCCTTACTAAGGCATGCACTTTTGTAATGGAGTATACCAACATTCTACCCAGTTCTAATTTAACCATCACAGTGACACTTGCACAGATGAATGTGTATACCTACCATCATGAAATGTTTTTGTAAGATACATCAATATAATGTCATACTGATTACATGGTCACAAATGTCTTGTTTCAGCCACATGTTGTAATGCTGTTATATATGAAAACATATAAGTAGTACAGATTCAATTGAAATCTTTGTGAATTCATTGTATGCACAATTGTGTTGCTATTCACAAGGATTATTGAAGTGGTCCCTAGCAGCATTGTGTGACTGACAGCATTTGGGTCATTAACTGTTCTGAATAAACCACATTCACGTCATTTGTAATGCGTTCATATATGGTATCAGGGCACTCACACACAGCTTGAGGGTGAAAAACATATATGCATATGATGTGCAATTGATTTAATTATGTGACATAGGTAGAGTTATATGACTGTACGAAGACCTCCACTGTCTGGCATGTGATGCATACCCAATGTTGTATTTGGAGGTGTTGTCACTAAATATTTTTAAATAAGTACAAAATGATATGAGGAATACACAACTAAGCACTAAGCTTTTTATGGGTGGCATCACACATACTCAACCATATGAAATAGACAATCTGCTAGCTCACAACTAACTTCTTCCCCCTGTTTCAAACTGGACATCAACCCAAGTATACACACAAACATTACTCAGCTTATTTTCTCAAGAGCACAGCTCATCTGTGCAGTCTCTAAGCCTAAAAACACAGCATCAGTAGGCCCAGGTTGCCTTTTCAATAACTTACAACCTGACCTAGCAGACACAGTTGGGTCCCTACTTAAACACAGCCTCCAGACAGGCTATGTTCTGGCAGAAGGGTGCACAGAGACACTCATCCATCTGAACAAGTGGGGATCATCGCCTGACGAAAGGAATTATAGAGCCATATGCCTGACTCATCTAATCTGTAAGGCAATCAAAGGAATCATGATGGACCTTATCAAAAAGGACACAGGTAATCTCCCGACTGTCTGCCCAACCCATTTTTGATTCATCAAGGATATATCATGTCTGTTAAATCTGTTTGACTTCTTCAAGAAAGTCACCAAGGGCTTGAATGGGGAAAGACTGTGCATCTCGCCTAACTAGACTCGGCCAAGGCATCTGATGCAGATCCCCATTCGGGTATTACAGATAAACTGTCTCAACTGGCCATAAATACATACATCACTAGGTGGGTAGCCAAATGGACCATTGACAGGACATGTACTGTCAAAGTGTGTCAATTAACCACTAATAAGAGACCAGGGGATAGGGCTGTACCACAGGGTTCTGTACTGCACTTTTTGCTGTTTGGTATTTTCTTTCCAGAAGTCAAGACAAACTTAGACAGCCTTTGCCTTACCAGCTTTGTGGATGACTGCAAAGTATGGACAATCATTGACTCTACAAACACTATTGATATACTGCAGAAACTATTAATGGACAAAAATGATTTGTGCCAGAGCCATGGAAACACACTAAATGAAAACAAAAGCATAATTATTCTCTTTTGAAAAATAAATACCCAAGCTAATTACAATATAGACAGCACACCCCTATGAGTACACCTAGTGGTATGTGATCTGGGTACTCAGTTACATAGTAACCAGTACATCAACCACTATGTGCCCACAGCGGTGACAAATCCTTTATATTTGCCACAACTCATAAGTATAGGCAGGCCATTTACAGCAAAGGACATTATAATGGCACTGTATTCAGCCTTCAGCACACCAATAATTGAGTATGATGCACCCTTTTGCATGTACCTCACCATACATCTTCAGCAGCTGGAGTAACTCCAGAGTTTTTGCACAGTGGAGATACATGGTGTAAACAAGAAGTCATATGCAGAAAAATTTAAAGCCCTGTCACTGCATTATATCTGCAACAGACTACTAAGGGTCGATCTACATTTGGCCCTATGGGGCACCCTATAATCTCTCCTTGATGGCAATGTTGCACATTAATGTAAACTGCACAAGGGTCACTCATTCCATTGATGTTAACCTAACCTCTGCCATAATAAATCATGTTAGAGTGATAGATACATCTCTCAGACACTAACCCTTCTCTGGAACAAGCTTACCATTCATGTAGAGCAAAGGCCTTTCCTAACCCTCTTCAAGTGCAACATAGATCAACAGATGGTTAATCATGACTGTGCTCCTTGTGTTGTGACCATATCCCTCATGGATAGAGGCAGTTGGTATTAGATAACATAGCACAGACACAACCTTGTGTGAACATTGTTCACATAGCTACTGAAAATTGTGAAACACATGTTACATATGACTAGGCTTTTAAGGGATCTTGGGACTTTAGTCTAGTACTCTTCTATGCACATATAAACCTATGAAGTTCAATTGTATCCTAGGTACAGCTAGAGTGCAACTGCACATATCATGGACGTACCAATACATCCCATCAGCATTACCAATTGATAGCTTGCATGAACACATATGCATGCATGTCAGGATATCATGGTAGTATAAACATTTCCATGACAATGTCAGAGTGACAGTAATCATATGGCATATGTCTTGGGTTTGACATGTGCTGACAGAAAGTGTGCTATATGTATTGTTTGGTATGTGAACAATATCACAGTGACACCTTCCTCATTCACTGAAGCTAGACTTTACATTGCTATAGTTTCTGAGCACAAGAGCATAACTGATACATTGCCATGAGTCTCACATAGTGCTGTACCATTCATTATGAATCACTTCTGAATTCCCACATAAATTGCAGATGCTGCAGACAATATCCATTGCTATTACATGTGGCAGGTGCATTTGATACACAGCTGTGTGGAGAGTTTTTTCCATATGGTTAATATCTATGTCATCAAGGGATGCTTTACTCAAGTGTATCATTTTTGCCACATTGATCTCCCACACATCTTGTCATCCATACATAAGTATTTTTTGTGATGCATGACCATTAGAAGTTGAAAGTGCAGACTTCCCTTCAAGGTGCTTTACAAGATACATGTGTGATACATCTTTTTGTGATGTACCCAGTAAATACACAGCTGAGAACATTGATGGCATGGGTTACATTCTTGAAGGTGTGGATTGTGGCTTATGTGTCATGTCAACCTTTCAAATAGCCAGGATTTATCCTCAGTTAAACTACAGGTGTAACACTGTCCCTCTTAACACTTCCAAAAAGTAATCATTTTTGAGGAATGTGTGTTGAGTTCTCCTTATACAGCAATGATAAAGCATTGCAGTTGTACTAGAGTGTTCATGATGAACATGTATAATAACTTACAATCACATATTTTATGCCAGTGTCACAGATTAATGTGGTATTATTTTAAAATTTTCCATGATTGTTCATGCTTCTGTCTAATGTTATCCATAAGCCCATTGTTATGTGTCCCTGATTGGTTGAGAGCTATGCCGACATTTCAGTCATATTCAAGCAACTTATTTTGCATATCTTCACAGTATGCACATACTCCTCTTGCATATACCTTTCTTGCTAAATGTTCTCTCCAGTGATCATGTCAGGATGTTTAAGTCAAAACCCATCATTTCCATTGTTAAGTAACCTTGTGTGACAGTCACATGGTATACTGTCATGTGTGATTACATAAATATACTCACACAAGAGGTGTAACCAGCATAACATACTGTGCTATGTATATATGTGATTAATGTCATATTACTAACTTATCTTTGGAATGTATGTACATCGACATGCCCTTATCTGGTGTAAATTATCATGTTTCACATGCCCCTTTCCTCTTTCTTAATTCCTAACATTCATGTCTGTGGCCCTTTTCAGTACACACACTACCCCAGACTAGTCTATTTATACTGCACTCAATGTACCCTTGATGATCACCACAAATCCTTTATTTCATTATGCCAGAAACATGTTGTAGTGTACATTGCACTGAGTATATTTTTCTATAATGTGTTACTACTGCATTCATTGCATTCATTTTATCCCTAGTGATTACTGTGGCTATCAGTACAATTCTTCAGAGCAAGTTTGCCTGTAGGTAAACTTGTCTGTTCTATATGCCTTCATGTTGCTTTACATGGTTTCCTGGCTGGCAACACTGTTGCAGGCCATGAAACCTCACTTGTACTTGTGTATGTTTGATGAGCTTCATTCATATATGATTGGCACTCCCACTTGTATTGCAAACACGTAAACTCCGTGTAAGCTTCATGTGAGGCCTACACAGAGTTTATTGATCCTGAGAGTTTCTATTACTATTTTCACATTCCAGCCACTCCTCTTAACAGAAAATTTTCACTGCAGATATAGCACAAGTACTCATTATTAATTTTGTTCTACAATAATACATCCCACCACCTTCACCCCTAATCCTCCACTCTGATTTTTTTAATACTTCTTTGTTTCACATTCACAATAACACTTCTCATCCATTCTTGTGCTCCTTATTCACTTGTTTGTCCTACATGATAACACATATTTATTTTTACTAGTAACTAAACATCTATACCATCGGTTCATAGGTACTTTATAGGCTATTGATCTGTAAAGATCTTAAAAGCCTTGTCTTGCATTCCCATGGTAATTATTAACCCTTACATTTTATGATATGTGTGATGCCCGTGGCCTGGTCCAGCAATCAAGGAGCCTCAGTCCCCACCACTAACACTAGAGAGGGTGTCTCATAAGAGAGGAAAGGATAGAAAATACACACTGTAAAGTACAAGTTCCCTTAAGTGCACACAGAGATCACAGTCAGTCTGGGGCTGGTTGCTCCCTTGCTCTCCAGGTCCCCAATAAGACTCCCCACTGGCACAGCTATAGGGTCAAGATCTCAGCCTAGCTGGCAAGCTAACCTCCAGTACCCTCTCTGTCCAACCAGTGCTTCGTGTCCCTGCCCAAGTAGCTGACACACACCCACACACTTTGAGATAAGTATTTATACAACTTCACAGACACACCTGGGAAAGGCTGACACAGATTCTCCAGCTGTGCCCCTTTACCCAGGCTATGCAGTAGTAATCACTGCCACCACCAGCTAATACTTATCAGCTACCCGAAGGCCCTTAAAAGGGTGTCCAATTATTACTGTGCAATATTATTATCCAATAGTAGTGTAACTTAAACAATCTTAAGGCTTTGGAAGGGCTTATTACAGGATCACGTATAAGTATGCAATGTACTCTAGAGCTTACTTATCTCTACACAAACCAGTCACAGGTAAAAGGTTTTTAAAATATTTAATAATAAATACTAAAAAGACAAGACAATACTACTACACCTCAATGCTATTCAAGAGTTCAGAGATCACACAGAAACTTAAAATAAATCAGCAGTGCAGTTCTGACATAACAAAAAACACTTAGTCTAACTTTCTTCTAATTTTCTAGCTATTACTACAGGAAACATACTTCTGAAATAATTTACTTAAGACATAGGCAGATTACTGATGTTGGATATCAAGATAAAAATGCATACAGTCTCTCTCAGTGCAATAGTTTTTAAATTCACTAAAATATTTCTGCTGGGCCCTCCCAGATTACATCATTTTGACACTTAGGTTTTTCCCAGTATAACATTACATCATTTTGACACTTAGTCTGGAGTTCCCAAGCCAACAGGCTACATTGTTTAACAATCTAACACCTGCTCAGGAAACTACAACAATAAAATACATTTCACATGATTATTCCTTAAGTTAAAACAATAGAAAGAATGTGATAGCCCAGACCAAATGGCTCCGAGCTCTGGAGATCAAAGAACATACAAAACATAATTTTAATTTCAAAGAACATTTGACATGCTTGGCTTAGTTTTCCTTACAGCAGATAGCAATGTTGCTACATTGTTGAAACAGCATTTCTTTACATTTAAGACACAAGCCTGTATTTTACAATTATATTCACAAATGCCAGAATTATGTATCAAATTCTATTTGGCTAGGCTGGCAGCCTTCACCCATCTCTACCAGTCTTCATAATATGAATATCCACAGGTGGGACAAACAAGTATATGTTGAGATAATTACATGTTTCCCTTCTTCATGAGAGACAGTGGTACTAAGCCATAGGTGAATTTTCAGTTACTCATCTATCATTCAAATTATAGTTAAACAGAGTAAGGGAAGTATGTTGCTTTATATGGAATGGAAGATGGTTCCATTGGAGTGGTGTTCTCTGTGATACATACCTATACCTCAGACATGTTCTATTTATTTTGCAAAAAAAAAGATGTAGGTCCCTTGAGTGGGTGCTAATTTGTAAATGTGTAATATGTTTGACAGAAAAGGACCTGTTGAAGCTCCATAAACATGGCATAGGTCACCTCTCTATAGTCTGTATGATACTGAGAAGAAAGAAAAGACTTTGAGATGGTATGTATAGTAAGATGGTATGTATAGTTTGTATGATCTAAGCCCTTGATTTTTTTAGTGAAAAAGTATTGCACTTATTCCACTTGTGATAAGTGTTTTGACAGGCACATACCAAAAAGAGTGTTATACTCAGTGATTGGCCTAATGAGTGCTGAGTACAGATGAGCAATTACATCCTTAGTTCTGGATGCCACAGCTTTAGATAAGAGCTGTGCAATGAAACATGACTTCCTTAAAATAGTGGATATGTGGTGATAATGGGATTGTTCATTGTCAACATAGATTCCCTAATCTCTTACCATAGGCTCAATTTTCAGAGTGGTATTGTCAATGTTATAGTTACAAGGGGTGTCATGCTTGCTAAAGGATACAATTATGCATTTCTTGGCATTAAGTTGTAGCTGATGGTTTTGATACAAACTAGTTGTTTAGTCCAGTCCCTCTTGTTGGATTCTGGAGTCCTCTAGGGAGTTTACGATAGAATCAAAATTTCAGTCATCTGCAAACTTGTCAAGCCAGAAACCATCAACAGTAGCTTTGATCTCCAAGATGCAAATATCAAAGAAGAGTGTCCCAAGGACTGAACTACTCTGTGGCACTCTGCAAGTGGCAGGTCTTTTGGAGGGGGTAGGGCTGCCTAACATAACGTACTGGATTTTCTTTGTGAACCAGTTTGCTATCCAATGTGTTACTTATGAGCTGACTTTTAACTAAGAGAGTTTATATATGATGCCTTAGTGTGAGATGGTGTTGAGCTCATTTGTGAGGTCCAGTTATGCAATATGCACTGATATGACTACATCCATTGCCTCAGTATCATTTTAGAACAAATCAACCAGGTTAAGTAGGCAGGACCTGCCATTGAGAAATCTGAACTGGGTTGGGTCGTGAGTCTGTAGCTTACCTATATCCGTATTTATTAGTTCCATGATGATCCTTTCCATAGCCTTACAGGTAAGACTGGTCAGGCTTATAGGTCTGTAATTACCCCAGTCCACTGAAGCCCACCTTTGTGCAATGGAATGATTGTTGCTTTCCTCCATTCATCTCAAACAAAGCCTGTTTTGAGGCCAATATTGAATAGCCTTTGTAGGCGTATGATAAGTCAGGATTCAGGCTAACAACGAGGCAGCCTGTTATGACATACAGTCTAATAGAAATATCTTTCTCGGCCTTGGATAGTGCCTTGAGAACTTGCTCCTGAGAGATTTGAGGGGGTTGTATCTGAGACTATTTGAGGAGAGATGGAAAAGGGTGAAGTTAGAGCTGAATTTATAGACCAGTAGATTGACTGTATCCTTTGGGTCTGAGTATGTCATATTATTTACTATCAGCTCTTTGAAGTGCTGGACATTGTTATTGAGGTTTCTAACATCATTAAAGAAGGCTTTGTAGTTATATTTTACCTGGATTGCTATTTTTACCTCATATCTGGTTTTGGTTTAGTTGATCAGAATCCGAAGTTCTTTGTTTAAGTTTACCAAAAGCAATGAAAGTTAGATTTATTTTTGCATGCAAACAGATTTTTCTTTTATTATAGAGCCTGTTTCTATTTGGTTTCCAGCAATGGGGATCATGTTTTAATTTAGCTTTGTACTTATTTTGAAGGGGGGCAGATGTGTCTATGCAGCTATTTATATATTTATAGAATTTGCCAGTAAAGAATTTTACATAAACAATGGGGTGAGTGAGGTGAAGGGAACTCTTGAATTTAGCCAGGTCATTGCTCAGTTTTAGAAATTTAGCCTTCATATAGTCTCTGAATACCAAGGTATTGGAAGATGCTTCAGGCTTGTAATGAATGTGACTGACTCATAGTCCAATTTCATCAGGGAGGAAGTTACAATGGGTAGGGAGCATAGCTGCCCCATATTAGTAAGTACCAAGTCCAATATTTTACCACCCCTGGTTGAGTTGCAGGCTAACAGGTCCAGTGGATTTGTACTGATGATGTCCAGAAATCTCTGGGCATACATGTCTGAGGCTGTACAAGTCTCCCAGTTTATGGGAAAATAATTGAAATTGTTTAGGAGTATGGTGTGTGGCTTAATGCATAGGGACTTCATGCTGCTTAGGACAGAGGGGGAAATAGTATTTAGCTGTTGTGTGATAAGGGATTTTTTTTCATAGTAAGTTGGTCATAGATGAGTTTCAGGTCATTGTTTTGTCTAATGAGTTTGGAGGGGTTTTTTTTTTTTTTTTTTAAGAATAGAGACACCTCCACCTTTACTGCATTCACCTAATGCAGTAGGCCTGTGCAAGTGATAGGTATTTATGCTCTGCACTGATAGAGTGCTTTCACTGCTCTTGAATCAGGTCTTCATGATGATGATGTTGCATATATCAACATTTTCTAGTGTAAGTAGTGTCTGCAGGGTGTGGAGTTTTTTGTTCAGGCTCTTAGCACTGAACAACAATGCCTTAATGCTGTCTGGAATCTGTTTAGTTGTGCTGGAAGCTTTAGAAGACTGACATTGCTTAGAAAAGGCAGTATGGGATGGACAAGGTTTTGGCCAATATATAAAAGCCTTAGAGTTGATGTGCAGGCCATTTCTAGCTAAGCAGATAGGACTGTCTACCATATCATACCAGGCTGATATGTATTTCAATGACACCAGAAGTTAAGCCAATTGCTGAAGTCAATTATCTTTTTGTAAATATTCTGGCATCATTCCTGGTGATGGTAGAATACTGCACAAGGCTAATTTCACACCTGCCTCAGAACATATTCTGAGAGCTCTATCATTTCTCTCTTCATATAGCTCAAGGAGGTACATCTGAAGTCATTTTTACCCACATGTAGAATGACTTTATCATAAGTACACCTGTGGTTCAAGAATTTGAGTGCATAGGTGATGTGGCTAACACTGGCACCCAATAGGCAACTGACCATGTCCCTCTCCTTGCACAGCCTGGTGAGTGGTGCAGCAGCATGCCTCACTACAGAGTCACCTATGACTAGGATATTGCACTGTGTGCAGGTGTGCCTTATGGGCCTGTGACCTGAATCAATGCTGTCTATGCTCTGTGTTTGTCAGCCTGAATAGACTGAGGGTACTTGTTTTTAACTTGTATTTTTGGCAGTCTTTGTGGGTTAAGTAATTTGCATTTAAGAGTCTCGGCATACATAGGTTTATGTGTTTGGCCAGAACTATGTAAGATTGCAGTAGTGAGGTGTGTGATGCTTAGAGCCTGCTTGTTTTGTACAGGTTTTATGTGAGAGTTTTGCCTCCAATAACATTATCTAACTGCATTTCTCATACACTGTGTTAGTTTGTTTAAGTAGCAGGTGGTTGTCAGTAAATGAGACAATTGCCGCATTGTTTCAGAATGCCCATTTCAACAAAGCTGGCTACATGGACAGATGGGAAATGCATATCCATTGTTCCAGATGTTTACTAATGTGGGCTAAACAAGAGGGGTAGCACCTAGGAGGTTAATCTATGTCTTCACAGAAGGAGTAACGTGCCTCTCAGTGCAAGACCAGAGTCTCTTCATACAGCTGCTGAGAGAGAGCATTTTGGCTTACAGGTAAGGCACTGGTTTGAGGTATACTAATAAGTGTGAATAGAGAAAATTTGGCTTGTGCACCACACTTAGAAGGTCACAAAAGAATTTGTCTGGGCTGTCATTGAGATTGCCTTTCACATGTAACAATGTACCATGGGTTAACTGTGCAATTTATGCAGCTATAACAGAAATGAAGACTTAACTAAGAGACGAAAGAGAGAATTCAAAAATGACAGCATCTACATCTGTCAAATACAGCAGTGTTTAACACTCTGCAGAGCACTGCCATAGCCACCCACTCTATATACTGAGTGGAAGAAGTGAAAGAACTAATAACAAATTAACTAGAGCTACAGTCAATAATGTCTGCCCCGCAAACAAAAGCAGAGTACGTCCTGCCACCAAATAACCACTGTCGCCCTCAGCAAGTTTACACTTAAATTAGAAAACCAACCTAAAATGTACTTTAATTAAGGAAAACTGTAAAAGTAGGGAAAGCAGTAGAAGGTCACAGAAAAAACACACTTCTATTAGCTAGTTGAATCTGTTATCTAACAAATTTACAAAAGAGAACACTCAGTATAACAAAATGGAGGATCTATTAGCTTCACAAACAAACTGGCAACAGAGAAACACACAATATTGGCTACTTAAACTAAGCTGCAGTTCAGTGCAAAGAAGTGGTAAAGTACAAAAACATGGAAAAATACTTAGAGGGGAATTTAATAAAGCCTACATATTTTTTTCCATGTAGGCATTGCTCTGTGCTGCTAGCACGGCCATGAACATTTTTAGATTCAGTAAGCACTGCTGAGTGGCGTGCACAAGCACTCTAACGTGGAAACTTCCATGGCATACAAATCACCTCATAAGCAGGTGAATATCATGCAAATGAGGCAGGTAGACCAATCCAGCAAGCAGATAGGCAGTCCTGCAGACCCCATGTCAGTGTCCGTACTGCACACAGAAAAATCCCGTGTACAGGACTACAGACAGACAAAAGGGGCTGTAAAAATGTGGGTAGATAGACAGAAATAGCATAGCACACACAAATATGAGCAACACTATCCTCTGTTTTCCAAAAGTTACAGTAAATATGTTAAAATATATTTTTTGTACAGTGTGTTACAGTGCGCAAACATGCCTTATAAAAAATAAATAAAAAAAGTGGAAAAATCAAATATTAATATCATGAGACAGAAATGTATTACAGGACCCTGTGTGCTGTATCTACAATGGCGTATTGGTGCTGTTGCTAACATAGAAGGGCTTGGAAGTGTGTAGTACCCAGGTTGTGAGCACATATCCCTATACAAATGAGGTGGAGTTAATGAAAGCATAATGGGATAATTGTGTCCCCAGATCCCCTTTGTGTAGGCATTGAACCATGTTGATGTCCACAGAGGAGGTAGCTGACATCATGAGAGAATGTGTACACTAACTTCTGAGCTGATTGGAGCATAGCTGCTCTTGTTTGCATGGTGTGCTGACTGCTAAGCATTGTTTACCTACAGGGCACACATTTGAGTGGTGTGCCACAGTGCTCAGAGTATCTACAAGGTCAATTATGTATTAATTAGTGTTGATCCTTGCTTAACTTAAACAACGGCCATTAAATGATGTCAATGATATACTAGGCAGGTGCAATGCATCATAGGTAGCCAATCATGGAGGCAGCACCTACAGTAGAGCACTATAAAGTGTGCATACACCCTACAATCTGATTCTCCCCTGTACTCTACACCATTGGAGTACAGACTTGGGAATTTTAACTGAAAAAAATGCTAGGGGCTGCTGCAGGTCTGCTACATTTGTATGTATTAGATGTTGAAGTCAGTGCTGCTGTGGCTGCTGACAATAGGCCTAGGCAGAGAAGGAGAAGAGTCTTCAGGTCCAGGGTAACCTTCCAGGAGCTACATGACCTGGAAATTGTAGAGCGCTACTGAGTGGACAGTGACATACTACAAGAGCTCTGCCACCCTCAACTCAGGCCCAGAGCCAACAGAGGGGAACCCATCCCAGTGGAAACAAAGGTATGTGTAGCCCTTATAATAGTCACAGGTACCTTCCAAAACTTGGGGACATGACGGGGGTCTCACAGACATCAGCATCCAGGGTACTCCACCATTTCCTAAATACCATGCTACCAGATGCCAGTGAGCACATACATTTTTCCCTTACCCCGAGATGAGGGCCAGCAATATGCAACACTTCTACCAAGTAGCACACTACCCTGAGGTACTAGGGGCCATAGATTGCACTCATGTACACATCAAGGCACCACCCAGTGAGGAGGGTAGAATCTACATCAGCTGCAAGGGGTAGCACTCCATCAACTTCCAGGTCATGTGCAATGCCCAAGGCATTATCATGAATGTGTGTGCTGGCAGCTATCACGACTCCCATATCTGGCATGCATCACAGCTGTACCAGATATTTGCTAGGGGGGATATCCCACACCGCCATTTAGTGGGGGATGCTGGCTATGCACTGGAACTATGGATGATGACACTCATCAGAAATGCACACCCATCCATGGTAGAACATCATAATGAGGCACATGCACAAACTATGAACATCATAGAGCATGTGTTTGGGTTGCTTAAGTCATAGTTCCGGTGCCTCGATATATCTGGTGGAGTCCTGCAGTACTCTCTAGCCACATGTTCACATATGTTCACAGTATGTACCATGCTACACAGTGTGATCCTGCAGAAACAGCTGCAGCAGGATCAGCAAAGGGAAAGGATACACAGCCCCTGACCAGTGCCTAGGTCACCACAGCCACACTCACAGGAGGACTCGGAGGAGAAGCCCCCTGATGATGTCCCTGTAGGCAGATATAGGTGCCCAGTACACCCTGGCATTGGCTAACAGACAACGCAGAGCACATTCACTGACAACCTAGGGCCCTAGGGACTGACACCTTATTCCTACTCAAATACATATAGTAAATGTGTTGATGCCAGGCAACCCACACAACTTGTACCTATCCATGTATTGGTTGTGTACTGCTTGCATTACACAAGTCATCCCTGAACTACATTTCTGTCACATGCAGCATTCTCAAGGTATGTCTCTAACCTATACAGTAATTGTAAGGATTACTATAATAAGGTATTGTATGTATGGATATGCTGCTGTTATGCAAGGAAATATAGTGGGCTATTTAGTCAGAGATAACATTCACATGGGACAACTGATACCCAGTCCAATAATAGGTGTTCCTTAATTTTCACTAGGCCTCATGGTTGGAATATTCACAACAACAGGCAAGGGAGATGATAAACAGTGGGCACACATGATATTTGGACAACTGTCTACCCAAGCTGATCATGTGCTGTTGTTCCCCCACCCCCAACACAGCAGTGTACCCCTATAACTGCTTTAACAGCAGACCAGGCAATCTCAGGGCTGCAACATAGATAGGGCTCACACATTGTATGTCTCTCTTCATGCAGGATAACAATATATGTATGTATGCTGATGATTGTGTGATGACTAACGCCTCTGTCTAGCGACCTGTGTGACTCAGTGGAAAAGGGAAGCTAACATGGGTGATGGTGTTGATGGTTCTAATCTGGAATTACTCACATCTTTTGCATGCCAGGTAGGAGTATGTTGGTCTTTTCACAGAATGTCATACCTCCCAACCTCTTAGTGCAAGAAATCTGGACAAAGCCAAAAAGATTGGGGAAACAAAAGCCCAAACATAGGGACAGAACTAATTGGAAACATAAAACTCAACAGTTGCTGGAATTAAAGGTGTTGCAGTAGTACATATCTTTTGATGGATATAAAGTCTGACACACAATTGTCTGTAGTTAGTAGAATGTATTGATGTCAACATTCAATAAAGCACCAGAAGACCACAAATGTGTGAGGAACAGAACAAACATATGAGACAAAACTCTGGACATCTGTGAAAATCAGGACAGTTGAGAGGTATGTAGATTGTCAGTCTGTTGGTGGTGTAACATTACCAACCTCAGTCACATATTTAGTACAGCAGACAGCTGGGGAATGCTATCGACATTTTGAGTGAAGTGCAATACTGCTGAAACAGGGATGGATGTTAATATCTGTAACATACAAAATCCCGGACCGGACTACAGGTAGGTGTGGACTGGAGTTACCTTAGTAGTAGTGACGGTCCCACTGGGCATGCCCATATATTAGTAAAAATGAGCACAATTCTTTTGTCCCTTCATTGAAATGACCTGTTTTGTATAAATGTCTATACATACAGCTATACACATACATATCCATCTGCAGACCTCCCAACCGTTCCGAATTACTCATTTTTTACCGAGTTTTGGGGTCCAAATGAAGGGGTGCCACGATTCCCGAGTGGCACCCCTTCATTTCCGATTTATTTTTCCTTTTTTAAACTTTCACGCTGTTGGAGCTGACATCATCACGTGCGCGATGACGTCAGCGTCGGCAGGCTACCAGCCAGTCGGAATTGAGCTCAAGGAGCTCACATCATCATTTTCGGCTGACTGGATTTGAATCACAAGCTGGCGGGACGTTAGAAACGTCTTCTGTGCAGGCAGAAAGTGAAACTTTTGTGCCACAGCAGAGAATTTTTAAACTGCAGACCAAATTATGTGCAAGCAGCCGAGAAACATCAGGGCAGGACGACTGAGAACAGGTCTTCTGTGCAGGCAGAAACTTTTGTGCCACAGCAGAGAATTTTCAAACTGCAGACCAGGAAATTGTGTGCAGCAGCCGAGAAACATCAGGGCAGGATGATCGAGAACAAGTCTTCTGTGCAGGCAGAAACTTTTGTGCCACAGCAGAGAATTTTCAAACTGCAGACCAGGAAATTGTGTGCAGCAGCTGAGAAACATCAGGGCAGGACAACCGAGAACAGGAGCAGAGAATTTGCAAGCCGGGAACAACTGCAGACCAGCCGAGAAACATCAGGGCAGGTAAAGCAGAAATTTGAACTACTCAGGTTAAGGAGTGTGTGTGTGTGTGTGTGTGTGTGTGTGTGTGTGTGTGTGTGTGTGTGTGTGTGAATGCCCCCCTGTAATATGCCTGGTGGCTAGAGGTATTCAGGCTCAAACCCTGTACCTTTGGTGCACGGTAAAAGAGCCTACTATCCCTAGCCACCATCATTTCTGAGTGAGAACATTTTTTTTTTTGCTAACAGTTGAAAGTTATGCTGTGATCTTTCTCCAGATTTTTTTGTACTAAGAGTTGAGAGAGCTATAATTAAGAACATTTTGTCTTTGTGCTAAGAGTTTAGAGCTATGATAAGAAGTGAGAACACAATTTGCATTTCCCCATTATTGCTTTTTGTGCTAACAGTTCAGAGATATGGTGAGTGAGAAGTTAGAACTGAATTTGTATTCCCCCATTATTGGCTTTGTTGTTTGTTCATGTTTTTGTGTTGAGGTTAAGAGCTATGTTAAGAAGTGAGAAATGAATTCACTAAATGATGGCTATTAAGTTTTAGTCTTCCTATTTTTTCAGGCAGGTGCTGATTTGGCAGTGTGGTATGTTGTTCTGCTGATTTGGCATAGTGGTATGTTGTTCTGACTGTAGTGCAGAGTCCTGGGTTCAAAACCTGCCAGTGAAAAGCATGATGGTAACACAACATTTTATGCTAGCAACTTTACAAAATTATACAAGCAATGTTTAAAATGTGTCCCTGTTTTTTTACCTTCTGCCCCCCCCCAAAAAAAAAAATGTTAAATTGAAAATAAGTCCGGGACGCTGTGCAAGATGCCTATGGCTTACACTACTGTCATTCTATTTATAGTGTGTGTGGAAGCAGACTTTTATGATGGAAAAGTTCTGAATTGGGCAGTTTGTCATTATTGGTTCATGCGTTTTGTTTCATTGCCTACAGTACAGATTACTGGTAAAATGTTCAAACAATAAATTTAAAATGTGCTCTAACATGTGTGTTGTATTATACAAGGAATATAATTTAATAAAGTCAGGAAGGTGTATAAAGAAAAGAACACACATATGTTGTTTTGTGTGCAAGGGGCCAATTATTTGAAAACAGCCCAAAGGTAATCTTTATCCACTACTGGCCAGATGCATTTTCTTTGGATGTGGTGTAGGTTTCAATGCTGTTTCAATTAATGTGAGTTTCAAGGGCAAAGAAGTTTTAATGTCAAGCCTATTTTCATTGTGAGACAGTATTGCTTTGTTTACCAGATGTCTTTTAGTGTTTCTGCATTGTTGTGCTGTAAAATGTAAAAATTAAAATCCAAATCATTGTAGAAGTAAAGCAGTATGCATACATTAGTGTTTATGGTAAATGGGGTGAAATAGCCAGGTAACGGGACATTAGAATGGTTGCAGGGGGACTCTGGTGCCATGTTTTGGTTGTCTGTTCTTCAGTTTGCGTTTGAAAGTTGGTATCTCACAATTCCATTGCAGTGGGTGGGGTTATGTAATTATGTATGCAAATTAGATGTTAATCAGCGTACAAATTCGTACCTATTTTTCATGAGCCTTGTCCAGATTTTTGATGTTTCCAGGTTGAGAGGTATGTCCGTCTGTCACTATCTCTTTCTCACATGCAGATATTATCTATCACTATGTAGTGTCAAATAGATATGTACCGATATACATAGCTATATATATTAAAATGATACATACACCCCCCATATATCTATATAACACATATACATATCATACACACATGCAGCTACAGTTACATATACATCCCTGTTATATACAGACATATGTGTGTGGATGTCTGTATTGACTGATATACCCTAATAGTGGTGAGTAAATCTCCACTATCACACAGCCATACTGTTGCACAAGGGATTCAAGTTAAGAGTGCAACAGTACAAATCCACATACCCACAGACCCGTGTGCCTGCTGGATGTCAACATGTAGAGAGACACAGGTGAGCAGTTGCTGTAATGTATAATGTGTAATGTCAATGCATGTATGGACAGCGCAACTTGTCCCTGCCCACAGGTATGCCTATGTAACTGCAAGCAGCCACATATGGCCATACTGGCAACTGTACACACATAGCTAGGATAATTACAGTTATCACACTGCTAGCATACTAGATGCAGATAACATTATGAAGCAATATCACACTGCAGTCCACAGATGCTGGTCAACACAGGCCTAGTTTGTGTAATTCACAAGTACTGTGCCTGCATTCACACATACAACAGACTTGATGTGTGGCACATGTGATAAGTGCTGTAATCTGTAGTGTATAAGACCTAGATAGATAAGGGTTTTAATCTCACTCCAGCCCACTTGGTTCATGACTGTGTCAGAGTGTACATGGGTATCTTCCTGCGAAAGAATGGACATGCCTTCAGGGGCTATCCACCTACAATGGGTATGCACTTATTGGCCCTGTAAGTTGCTGCTGGCTTCCACGCTGACCTCTTCTACAAGGCCCTATGATGTTAGTCACCTTAAGGCTGACAATGTAATATCAGATGTAAGCTATGGTGCATATGATAAGTACTATGATCTATAGTATAAAACACTAGATAGGTAGGGGTTCGACTCTCACACCAGCCCACTTGGTGTGTGTGTATTTATCCATATGGCATAACTTTGGTAGCCTAGACAAATGTAGGGTTTTTCAGTGTTTTATTTGTAGTGGGTGATGTGCCCCCCCCAAAGGACTGACCACAACAAGGCCTACATAAGTCATCAAGTATACTATGTCCTAAAATGATAGTACCAGCAGACATGAGGTGTTTTGCGTGCACCACATACTGTCAGCTGTAATATGTACCATTACATAGGTAAGTGTGCACACCTACATACAGCCAACCTGCACTATGTGTGTGCTTTGGCATGTCCTGTACACAGTGATTAGAAATTATGCTAGCCTCAATGCAGCCATGTGTTTGTGTGAGCCTGTTAGAGCATTTTACATGTTATGGAACCATGGGACACATGGATTGAACACAGAGAGTAATGTTGCTTTCGACTGTCACTGGTCAGAAATATGTGGATGCATTCACAGTTGTATAACCTATACCGACAGGTTTAGGACTTACATCCCAGGCTGGCACTGGTATACTGACTATGGCAGTCATCACAGCTATCATTGTGTGCAATGGCAGCTTTGCCATGTCACTACACAGGTATATCATACAACTGTAGCAGCCACACAGGTTCCAAGGTACACCAATACACATTGTAGAGAACATGTCCAATGGAGTCTATGTCAGGACTGTACATGTGTAGTCTATCTCTGAAATGTTTTGGAGGGGATGTGTATGGCTCCATACAGTGAGGTATCAGTTCCCACTGTGTACCTCCCATGTATCCATGACAGGACTAGCACATGTATCACCTGTGCTACACACCAACATCAGTGTGGTATGCATAGTACATGCTTGTGAGATAGGTATGTAAAACAGGCAGTACACCCTACATAAAGCAGGCCCCCCCATGCATGTCATGCACATATCTGCTGTGAAACACATCATCTGCAGGTTACACATTGGGATGCAGAACACGATCATAACTGTTGCCAGGCAACTGTTGGTACAGGACACAGGATATATGTAGATGTGTCATCTCCATCAAAACCCTGGTGGAACTTATGAGTGGTAGCAGACCTTCCCACAGATTATGGATGTATGAGTATGCTGAATGCCAACATTGTCTTTGTTAGCCTGTTATACACATATGAACATATGGAGCTATGCAGTTATAGTGCTGTACCTTGCTGATGACATATGTCCACTGTGCTGACATGCCATCCTGTGCTGCTTTATTTCTGCTGTGATCCATAGGTTATCCCAACAGAATACTGTAACAGAAACATAAACAGGCCCATGACACACCTGTGATTGTGTAAGTATGCAGTCAATTCAGCAACATACAACATAAGGACCATATAAGGTAAACAAATGTATGTGGTGTACACGTGAGAAATGCCAGCATACAGTATGTCTCATTAACCACTATAAGTGGCATGGTGAACCAACACTGCATTACACAAGTACAGGTTAAGTAATATATTCAACCTGTGCATCAGACTCATATCTTCATTTTCCTGCATCAATGTCAAGGATGACAGGGATGTGGCACATGTATCATCACTTGTACAGGGTGTTGTGTGGGGGATGAAGGAGACCTAGGCTGGCCCAAATGGTAGACAGCATGTGTTTGAGTCAGAGAGGAGCATGTAAGATGGACCATGGAAAGGTGCTGTGTGTCTGTAGGTGACCTGCATTTGACAGTGGAGTGGGAGTGTGTGCATGTACACAGTCAAGCTCAGTGCTAGCTCTACACGTGTGCATATTTATTTATTTTTATTTATTTATTTAACATTTGTTTACTGGGAAAGTCCAGCTTGGAACAAAGCCAATTTTCAGCGGAGGCCCGGGAAGAAATTTTCCAGACATATGTCTTTGTAACATGGGAGGAAACTGGAGCACCTGGAGAAAACCCACACAAACACAGGGAGAACATGCAGACTCCACACAGAAGGCACCCCAGCCAAGAAATGAACCACAGAACCTCTTACTGTGAGGTGACAACACTACCACTGCACCACTGTATGTTGGATATCTTTGGACCATACATGGTAGAGTTGACAGTTCACTGTCTCTGGCCTCAAACATGGGAACTGGCTGTGCCAGGAGTTGCACTGGCACCTCCATGACCAAGGATTAGAAGTAGCGCTAGTACCTGACAGTGACTGCTGTCTGCTGAGATTGTGCCCCCCACAGGACCCCCAGGACCATGAGCCCATGGCCTGACACATCATGGTGTGGGCAGCACACTCCCCTCTGTAGCACTGGATGTACAGCCACTATGGGAGCATGAGTGTGCACGGCCACATGGACTCTCAGCAGATGGTGTTGCTGCCCTACGTCCATGGGTCCGATGCTCAACTCCAACCACACATTCTAGCACAAACAATGTGCAGTGCAAGACAGACACTGTCTCAGCCGACCTTCTGTCCACTGGATCAGTCAACCAATCCAGGGTGTCTCCAATGTGGTAGAGGCTGTCATGGATGTCAGACTGTGCAGCACCCATAACCCTAAGCATACACTTGGTGTTCCATTCAGAAAGTGCCTGCGCCTCCATGATGGCCTGAAACATGCAACAGGTGACCCGTGATGTGACACCTGCAACAGGTGGTGGATGGACAGCAGGCCCCCAACAAGCACCCCTCCCAATCTACCTGTGTGGGACCTCGCCAGCTCTCTGGCTAAGCCAAGTGTCTACACTCACTGGAGCCATAGTTGCTACACTTTCCTGTTCAGTGTCTCCACCCTCTGACTGTCCAATATCTGTGGCCTCTGAGGATGGGGTATGTGTGGGCATACAGACTGTGTGTGGTGACAATGGGGCCAGAAAAGTGATGTCTACCTCTGGGACAGATTCAGTCCCTCACACCCCCACCTGTGCCTCACTGTGGCCCCCATCATCATCAGTGTCTGAGGAGGCACTGACATCAGGTTGTGTGGGGGACAGACTTCAACCCCCATGGTCACCTGCAATAAGAATGAAAAAAGCAGTACATTAATACCTGTACTACTGTGCACGAAAAGCATCCAAGACTCCTAACAACAAAGACCCACAACTGCATTAGTGGTCAAACAACTGTCTTCTCTGCCTTTGTCCGCAAAGCACTACCTCGGAACGCAATTCAAATTTAACTCAGGACATTTATAACCATCACTTGAAGGAAAGCAAGTCAAACATGACCAGTAATATTTACCTTTTACTTACTCAGTATGATACTATAATTAAAAAAAAACAACACATAAAACCCAGTACAACTCTCTTCACAATTATATGGAATTACAGATTTCACTGCCTAATGTATTTGCTTTCAACCTGTTGTATAGTAAAGGGCATTTTAGATTCCTTGCCTCATTTAAACCAGGAGTCTTACTTGATCTTACCTGTAACTGCCAAAGTGAATCTGTTTGTTGAACTACACTCCTGTGACTACCCCATCTCAAAGCCTTAGGTACCTCATCCAGACTGGCATTTAAAAACGTCCTACTGTGTCTACACACATAATTAAGTGTACATAGGCCATTATTCTGGCCCTTAACCATACTAGACTATAATTTTTCCTTGACAAAACAAGTGTCATACTTACCAGGGCAAGACCATGGCCTAGGCCAATACCTGATGGACCTGTGAAAAGTAAAGGGTGAGGTAATGTCAGTACCACTGCATGTTGCAGGACAACAAGGTAATACATCCATATAGCTCACATTTACAGTAGCTACTCTGTTACTTGTTGTATTCTTCCAATCTACATATGAGTGTATACCTGAGGTTACACCTCTCCAAAGAACAAAGATCTGACCCCCCCCACATAAAAGTATCTACCGCCTGACACATTGACTGATACAGTATTATGATGCTGACCACAGTAAGCTTACCTGCATGCTTCTCAGCTGTGGAAACTGTGACACCCACCTACACGATGTACGGTGTGATGGATGCCTGGGAGCTGTCGCATGTGTCTAGGTATGCCAGGAATTCCTCAGTGGCAGAGAGTTGTTGTTCTGCTACAGGCTCTCTACCAGCACAATCCCTAGCTATATCCACTCCCCATTGATGTGTAGAATTAATCATATCAGTTGCCCTGTGTCGAACATGCTCATATGTCCTGCCCTGCATTAATGTTACAGAAAAGGGCTAACCACATTGCAGCCCGCTGTTCCCTATTATGTCTTCCCCAGACAACAGAATGTCATGATGCTGCCTTAGTCCTTGCAAGATTATCTCATTCTCTGCATCCGAGAAGGGTGGGTGTCATCTTTGGTACATTATTCCTGAAAGACAACACAAGGGGAACACATTACAGGAGCAGATATGTGGACATCCACTATGTACAGATACAGCAAGAGCAAAATGGCTGGCACTATCTACTGTTTGCTCACACATGGCATAACCCAGAGTCTGACAACATACTACATGTGTGGACACAGTTGAGATAGTATCTTTACAGTGATATTCCCTGTGTGCCATCACACCTTTTGCTGAATGATCATACACTAAACACTGCAGTCCACATGGCATAACCCAGAGTTTGACAACATACTACATGTGTAGACACAATTGAGATAGTACCTTTACAGTAATATTCCTTGTGTGCCATGACAACTTCTGCTGAATGATCATACACTAAACACTGCAGTCCACTGTGGTATGTCCACTAAGGCCAACCACACAATAATATGTCATAGATGCACTGCCAGACAAATAACAGTGTGCTATAGCAACCACTATATAGGGACAGTCCAACAACGCCAGTATGCCACACTGGCATAAGACAATGCCACCCTGATGTATTGTATGTCCCCTGTAGGTGTAAGTCAGCAGGGTATCACAGACGTTACATTACCACAGGTCTAGGACCAGCTTACTGCTGTAATCTCTATTTCCCATACCTCTATCCACCCATCTGAATCCTGTTATACACAAAAAAACAGTTACATACCTGCTAGATTGCAGTAATCTTCTGTTGAACTGTGTGTCTGATAAAGTTTCATAAATGCATGCTCTGTGTGAGTAAGGGCTCATACAGAATGGTTCCCATAGCCTTCTGCCTGCCATATTTAAACATGCTTCATATCAGCAGGTGATTACCTCTAAATCAATCTGTGGCTCTCTTATGCTAACTGCAGCCAAAGCAGCTGAACTGCACTATCATTAGCCAATGACATGCAAGCACTGTGCAATATATAAGGCCTTCATGTAGACCTGCACCCCTTTCTTGCTTGTTAAGATGGACACTACTGGGGTGAGAAGACTACATCATCACAGAGGGTAGGTCTTCAGCAGAAACCTTTGCATACAGCTGTGTGTGCCACAGGCTGCAGCTGCTGCTGCAGGTAGTAGACATAGGCAGAGAATGTGGACACTATGGAGGACAACAAGCTGTAGGTGTATTTGTGTCAGCCTTGTTGTGGAGGCAGTGCCAGGGTGAGGGTACCCTTTACACTCCAATTAAGGCATGTGTCTAAGGTGCGTATATTAGGCAACTGTGTCAATAACAGAGTACTAGTTGACATATTGTACTGCTCTACAGATATGTGAAGTGTGTCTCTACCTGCAGGCCACTGACTTCATGCACTGAAAACCGACTATATAATTTGCATTGCTTTGTGTGGATAAAGAGTGTATTAGTGATCCATTAATTGTTGTCTTCACAATAATGTAATTGAAATGCAACACAACACCGGATTTGGTGAAATGTTCTTTATGCAAGTCATTTAACAGACTGAGCTACTGAGTCACTGCTGTAGCAGCTGTACTTGCAAGATATATGTGCACACATACAGGCTGTGACAAACATTATCTACATCCATCAGTATATGCATGGCTTTATATGAATGTATTTCTGCACCAGAGTCTCAGCTGGACATGTATTTTGCCATGAATGCCTGAGCTGGTGACTTTCTACATGTTGCTGATGAAAGGGCACATTTACCTCCTATCACAGGCCTCATTTACATCCATTATCATGTGTTTGGCACTCTAGAGGTGTGCTATTGCACCAGAATACAAGGTACATTCCCATATCTTCCATTACTGTTTATTCCAATTTGTGCGGTGGAGCATGGCACACAGCTCTGCTGAAACATGCCTAATGACTGCAACTGGCAATTATTATGTTTAACTACCTGTTTTAATTATGAGTTGTGTGGCTTGGAGGATTAATGCAGTTTGCTGCAGGTATGATGGACTTGTGTTCAAAACATGACAGAGGTGCTTATTTTATACATGTGTCTTACAATGTTAAAAGCACATATACTAATTATAACTCTATTTAGCTGAGCTATGTGAAGTTGTGCAATGTGGCACACTGTGCAGCTCTGCGCTAAAAAATATAAAGAAAAGAAAAAAGGCTAGCTAGGAAAGTGGTGAAATGGGGGCAAGCAGGGGGAAAACATACTGAAAGGCAGGTAGGGATGTGCAGGAATGGTGTAGGGAAGAACCATAGCTATCCATTTCTTGTAAAGCACCAACTGTGCACTTTGACAGATTTGTACATGAATCTGGATTTTCAAACCCCAGAGAGAGGGGTGAGGACAACATAACTCTGCATTGTCAAGCCAATTGAACCAAATTAGTGTGTCCAGTGGACATGTGTGCAAAATGGAAAACTATGGATGGGACAATCATTTTTTGGGGGGACAGGTGCCCTTATTTATTTATTTATTTTTTAAAGGTGAGAGTGGACTGTTGGAGAATGGACATAGGTACATGTGGGGGAGGTAAGTTAGGTAGGTAAGGATGCATTTTCAAATAGACAAGACAGACAAGACAGCAGACAGGGGTGGTGTGTGACACATGAGGGAGTAAACAACTCTGATGGGGATGTTGTTGTGGAATCCAGGTCCCATATGCATCCAGACGGCAGCAGCATGACACATGTCCCCACTCATGGGACCGTCAGCACTGCTCCTTCACTGCCCCGAGGGTGGCTGTGCTGAAGGTCGGGCAACAGGGTGACACTGCCCCACCAGGTTGCCCTTAATCTGGGGCAGGAATTGGACATAGCCATGGTGGACTGTCCTGTCAACCAGGATGGTAGCTCATTATGGGTGACTACTCTCCCTCTGCCACCACTCCCAGAGGGGGACTGGGCCCTGCCCCCTGGGGTGCTACTACCCTGTACCACAGGTAGTGCAGGGGCAGCAGAGGGAGCACCACCGGTTTGGTTCTCTTACATGTTGGGACCCAGTGCCATGGCTGGTTAAGGCAAAGTAGGGGGATCAGCCAGAACCCAGCCTATCTTGATGTGCTGTGGAACATGAGGTAAAGCAATATGTTACAGTTAGTAACAACCAAACCATTGTTAGCATTAATAGAATGGAACATCATATTTATTCATCCAAATACATATTAATGTATATTATGTGCAACACAACATAATGTAACATAACAGTCAGTATTGTAACAGCATGCCAGCATGAAGTAAACCATACGGCCAACAAAAAAGTTAGTTTAACAAAATACATTAATATTGAATCATAATAAAACATAACAATGATCAATCACATTTTCCAAAATATGGTTAAACAAAATATGTTGATATTAAATCACAATAAAACATAACTATAATCAACTACATTTTCCAAAATATAGTTAAACAAAGTATGTTAATATTAAATCATAATAATACATTACAATAATAAAAAAATTAAGATAAGGGGTGGGGAGAGAGAAAAAAACATTCCATTAGTGAGATAGCAGATAATATCCCTGACAACACTGGTCATACATATTTTTACAGGTGTGTACTGATAGTTATGATTACAGTGACTACAATTCTACTATAGCTGTTGTAGTATGTACATACCTCTCAATCTGATAGCATGAGACAATAAGGGGCAAGCACTAACAAATGCAGGTACAGAACTACTCAGAACGGTTTCACATAATGTGGACTTATATAACTACAAGCATGTCCTGTAAACAGATTTGGTAATACATTGCATTCCAGGTATTAATTTATCTGGTAAACATGTGACAGACAGATTAATCAGTTCTAATTACATTACAACAAATTGTGACACTTGAGAGGCATGTTTGTGTACAGTAATTAAATTAGACAGCCGTCATGGCTTAGTTGGCAGGCATGGGAGTAGAACTCACTACCTATGACTACAGAGGGCATCTGAAAATACTTTATTAATTGACTACAACAACTTAGTATGGACAAGCAAGCGACACAGCCATACTGAGATTATACAGTTGAATCTCTGAATCAACAATGCTGATGCACCCATTCTTGCTTTTGAGTGTAACATTCTGAGAGATCTGAACACAATATCTGCACATAATGTGGGCTTACTCACCCATCACATTTTTGTGTTCTTGGGGAGAGAGAAATTGTGAGCATTATGTGACTGTTAATGAAATTGTAGAGCTACATAGCACTGGAATCGAACCTAGGACTGTGTGTGACAAAATGTACAGTATACAAGGAATTTAACAGACTGAGCTACTGAGGCACTGCTGATTACCAGGTGGCTGATACTTGCCCAGAGACTACCTGAACACATACTATGAATTGTGCAATACAAGTTACAGGACTTTCCTCTAGCACTCTAGTACTGTTACAGTGTTTTACTAGACTGCAGTGCCAATAGTATACTCATGCATGGTATAAACCCTTATCTCATATATTACAACAGCTTTATTTCACTTTCAGCAATACAGGTGAACACATATTACTGTTATTGATCAATGAGATCAGATGGTGTCCCAGACTGCATCTTGCACGAACTACAGAACAAACTAACCCCCCCACCTAAACACATTGTTCAACCTCAGCCTCTCCACAGGCTACGTGCCCATAAAATGGCAAACAGCAATGGTTATTCCTCTCCACAAAGGAGGGGCCACAACTGACCCTGGTAATTATCGCCCCATAAGCCTGACTAGCCTGGTCTGCAAAGTTATAGAGTGCATCATCATGGAACTCATTAACAAAGACATTCGGAACCTCCAAACACTTGACCCGACCCAGTTCGGCTTTGTTAAGGGCAGATCATGCCTACTAAACCTGGTTGACTTTGAGACAGTCACCAAGGCCAAAATATAAAGAAAAGAAAAAAGGCTAGCTAGGAAAGCCAAGGCCATAGACGAGGGAAAGGTGGTTCACACAGCCTACCTTTACCTCACCAAGGCTTTCGACACCATTCCCCACGCGGGTATTACAGAAAAACTTACCTGCCTGAACATAAACCCCTATGTCATGAGATGGGTTGCCAACTGGCTTACAGACAGAACTCACACGGTAAGAATAGCGGGCTCCAGGTCCGACTCTAAACCAGTCACAGGTGGTGTCCCGCAAGGCTTGGTCCTGGGACCCCTACTGTTTGGCATATACTTCTCAGAAGTACGGGCAAACACAGGAGGACTATGGCTTACCAAGTTCACTGATGACTGCAAACTGGGAGCCATAATTGACTCTCCAGCTGACACAGACATCATCCAAAAGGGCCTTACCTGGTGTCAAAGTCATGGCCTCAAGCTAAATGCCAAAAAATGCATAGTCATCCCATTTGGGAAAAACAAAACATCAACGAATTACCACATAGGTGGCAGCCCCCTTAATACAGAAGAGGTAATAAGAGATCTGGGGACCTAGGTAGATAGTAATCTCTCCTTTGACAATTATATTGCCAAAGTAGTTAGGAAATACTTCTATGTGGCCCATCTAATTACTAAAGTGTTCACATCTAGAAATAAAGAGGTTATAGTGCCCCTCTACTCATCACTCATTAGACCCATCATAGAGTACAATGCCCCATTTGAAATGTACTTCACAAGACACTTCCAACAGCTGGAAAGATCACAAAAGTATCTCACCAAGAGGATTACTGGCCTCAAACATATGTCCTATGCAGCCCGACTGAAAAAACTCTGTCCGTACTCAGTGGCATATCACTTACTCAGAAGTGATCTCTGCCTGACTTACAAAGCAATGTCCAACTCAGAATTGATGGACATGCTCCACCTAAAAAAATCCAAGTCACTGCGAGCCACGCGCTCTAGTGAGCTAAACCTTGCCACAACAATAAATAGAACATGCTGGAGGGATAGATTCCTGTCACAGAGACTCCCTATGCTTTGGAACAAAATTCCAAATTACATCAGGCAGAGCCCCTCACTAACACTCTTCAAGAGAAAGCTTGACAAGTGGATGGGTAACAGAAAATACACCCCAGGGATCACTTCATTGGCTCTGCTTGACAGAGGATCAGTTAATTAATCAATGGGGCAGAAAAAGCCGGCACAATCTGGCTAGGCTTATAAATGCCCTCGGGCAGATAGCCTAGTACCTGCCTATGAACCTATGAGCCTATATCTTTGAAGTTCACACACACATCTCGCCGTGGAGTGTGCTACCTCACCCATATACCCTTATTACCTAATGTCTGTGGAAGACAGAGCATTATGTGACTGGTATTGGTCTAGAGAAAACCCCTATGAGTTAAACAATACCATTCATAACCATTAGATTTGCATTCTATAGCTATTACAGTGATAGCCTTGACTGTAGAAACCTTACCTTAAAGACTCAATGCATACACCTCTACTGCAATGGTTATGACAAGTCAATTCTGATGTACTCTCTTTTTCTTGCTGTTATTGATATTGTTTCTTGTTTTTATTGAACTGCAGTTGTTATTATTCATTTATTGCACTACAGTTCTAATTCCAACTTTATTGCTCTACAACACTAATTCCAACTTTATTGCACTACAGCCTTTACTGTATATACTTTATTGCAGTTAATGCTTTACTCTTTCTTGCTTATTGCACTACAGTTGGCATAATCCATCCATACTCACCACACTCATGGCGCTACCTGGCCAGGTGCCCAGCATGAGACTCGACATTGTGAGCCATCTCAGCTGCAGTTGTTGGGAGAGAAGCACATAATTATGCATACCAGTTTTGCAGGCATTCAGATTACATATTGGTAAAACAGAGGAAAAAGTACTTACATACTTGTGGGGCATTCCCTGCCCTCACGTCTTGGACCCAGGTGTCCAAGGTTCCCCTCTTTCATCTTTTCAGGTCATCATGGTGGTGAAAACACTGTTCATCTGTGCAGGGGACACAAGTAACACTGGTGAGTTCTCTGGCCAGCCAGTCCCAAGCCTCCACCTAATGTTCTGAGCCCTGGAAACTGCCCTATCCTCATGTTTTTTTGCTAGGAGCACAATCATGACCCTGGACTCCTGAATGCCCTACCGCTGCCCCCAAAAGCACACACCTTCTCCAACACCACCAGTCATATAAACAGATGATAGACTTCAATGGTTTCAGCAGAATTCCTGCCTAGTTTGCTTTATAATGGCTGTTTTCCCACCCTTACACATAACTGAGCAACATTCAAAAAAGTGCCATGTTATTTAGCAGTGTGCAAACCAGCTAAGCAGAGATGAGTAGCTCTCAAACATGCAGAATCATGGTTTTAGTGAAGCTGAGCACCGCACAAACATTAGCTGGTGTTAATATGTTTATGTGTTGCTTAGCATGAATGAGCATGGCTTAGCAAAGTGCAGCAGAGCCATATTTTAAAAGTTTGTCCATAACTTGTGCAACAAAAATACAGACAACTTCTGACTTCCATGTATTTGAACCCTGGACCTATTCCACATACAGCCATAACTCTATCCATTAAGCTATGTGGTTATTAAGAAATCCAGTATACCTTCACATATACCACTGAGCTACCTGTTAACAGTGCTGAGCATGGTGCTGCACTGTGCAAACATGCTTAAACACACCAAATAAATTAATTAATAACATTCTATTTTTAAATGTCTGACAGGTATCTGCTGTCTACATGTGAGCACAGCTTGGCATTGCTGCACTCTGTGCCATACAAACATGCATTTTTAATAAAAAAAAAAAAAAAAAACTCAGACTACACTGATTCAATATCCATGTTCCATGGCCCTCCCTCAGCCCATCATTTATATGCATGGCATGCTGCTGAGGGGGGACCATGGCGGTGTACCTGGATACATTGCATGTAGGCTCTACATGGTGCCTACATGGAGTTTATTAGATCCTGGGGATTGTCCCAAATCTAGATCTTGATTTATCCTTTTTATAAAAAAGATATCCTCTGAACTAAAAGAAAATTTACACAATGAAATTACTTTTAAACAGAGCTCAGTCAAAATCAAATAGTTTAAACATAATAAAGCCCCAGGTATAGATGGACTAATATTAAAATATGTAAATTATTCCCCTATCTATTATTTGTCTTTTCCATAAAAGCCTTATAGAAATTCATATACATGCGATAATCCCCACCCCCATGGAAATATTCATTAATCACACCAATACTAAAAGAAAATAAAAATCTTCAACTCTGTTCTTCATGCAGACCCATACCACTTCTAAACAATGATTATTAAAGGTACTTGTCTGCCCTTTCAGATAGATTAAAAAACAAAAATCCACCACCTCAAAACAAAACACATGCAACACATACTTCAATAAATCAGTGTGTCAACCAGTCGCAGCCCTTAAGGCCAAACACCTTGCCTGATACACTAGCAATAGGTGACTCCATAGTCAGACACACTGATGCCCACTGACCAGGCTGAACAAGGAGAAGGTGACTGTGAGCTGTCTATTGGGAGCTAGGATCCGCCACATAACACACGCACTCAGGTCACTCCAAAGCAAGTACAAATATGACTCCGCCATTGTCCATGCTGGTGTGAATGACCTGAGATGTACCTCCCTGGACTACATGAAAAGAGACATAGAGGAGCTCTCCGATTATGTAGCCCAGGCTGGTATGACCCTGACCCTGAGCAGCATCTTGCCCTCACCAAGAATGATACCACAATACAAAGACAAGATGATCAGCTTTAACAATTGGCTCAAGTACTGGTGTCATTCTAAGGGGATCCAATGTCTGTCTGCCTGGGATGATATGTTGGACAAGCCACGCTGCTTCGCAAGGCATGGCTTACACCTGTCACCACTGGGCTTCCGGATATTGGCTAAGGCTCTTGCCACCCCATAGTGCCTTTTTTAGGCAAGGCTCAAAAGACAAACCCACCTCCTTAGAAAACAAAAATGGAAAAAAACTAAGGGTAATGCTGCTCAACGCCAGAAGTCTAAATCTCAAGATGCAGGCACTTGATGCACTCCTCAGCATGGAGAACATTGACATCTGTGCAGTAACTGAAACCTGGTTCAAGGCTCCTGAGAGCACCCCAGCACTACCAGGCTATACCTCGTATCATGCTTTTTGGCCCCAAAACCCGGGCTGAACCACAAAGGGAGGGGGAGTGTCCATATTCATAAAGGACACCCACACCTCCAGGTTAGTAGCAACACATGAAGCATCAGAGACCATACAGGTACAACTAACCATAGGCAAAACTGCTATACAACTGGTAGCATGTTACAGACCACCCTCCCAATCTCAAGAACCCCACTCAGCCTTCCTGAAGACATTGGAGGATATGAATGTATCACAGAATACCATCATACTGGGAGACTTCAACTACCCAAACATAGATTGGGTACATTATTCTAGCCCTAATACCCTAGCCCAAAAGTTCCTGGAATTCATAAATTCAAATGCACTGGAACAACTAGTCACCTCTCCCACTAGGGGAGATAATATACTAGACCTGATCATCACAAACAAGGGGACAAAATGCTCCACACCAGAAGTTTACCCCTCACTAGTGAGATCTGACCACAAACTAATCACCCTGGATATACATATCCCACCTCCACTCCCAGCACAAAAGACCACAGTGAAAAACTTCTCAAAAGCAGACTTCACTCTTCTTAAGACTGAGATGGTATCCTTTAAGCCCACTGTGCCAGTGGATACCACATCCCACAATGCCGAATCCTTCACAAATGCTTTCTATGGACATCTCCAAGAATGCATGGATCATGCAATCCCAAACAAATCCAAGTCCCTCTCCACCAAATGCAAGCGCCCTGTCTGGTGGACCTCAGCCATAAACAAATTGTATAACAAAAGAAGGAAGCTACTGCACGTCAGAGCGAAATCCCATGAAGGGAAGACATCTCTGATCAACATTAGCAGAAAACTACGTACTCTCATAAAAACATCCAAGGCAAACTTTGAGAGAAAAATCGCTAAGGACACTAAAGATAACCACAAAGCCTTCTTCAGCTATGTTAGAAACCTGGGGGGAAACCCTCAGATATGCTCAGAGTTGGTTCACAACAACAAAAAATACACTGAACCCACATATATTGCTAACATTCTGGCTGATAGGTTCAGTGCAAATTTCTCGCCTCCTTCACCCCCCAAAAGAAGAACTACTTATCCCAGCTGAATGTAATCTCCCTGTCATCTCAGATGTCCAAGTGAGAACCGCCCTAAACAAAGCAAAAAACACAGCATCAATGGGACCTGACGGTATCCCAGGGTGCGTGTTACGTGAACTCCAAGGGGAGCTAAACCCACACATAAAAATGCTATTTAACCTTAGCCTTACTTCAGGATATGTACCTGAACACTGGCGTACAGCAACAGTGGTCCCACTCCACAAGGGGGGGGTGCCTCTACAGACCCTGAAACTACCGCCCCATAAGCTTGACTAGCCTGGTCTGCAAAGCTATGGAAAGAATCATTATGGAACTCATAAACAGAGACATAGGGGACCTACAGATGCTTGACCCCTCCCAGTTCGGCTTTGTAAAGGGCAGATCCTGCCTTTTAAACCTGGTTGACTTTTTCGAAACAGTCACTAGAGCCATTGATGAGGGCAAAGCAGTCCATATAGCATACCTGGACTTGGCTAAGGCCTTCGACACAATACCCCACTCAGGCATCATAGATAAGCTAAACAGCTTAAAAGTAAACCCTTATGTCACTAGATGGGTTGCAAACTGGCTAAAGGACAGAACCCATAAAGTTAAAATCGCTGGAGCAATGTCAGACTCAAAGCCAGTCACAAGTGGTGTCCCACAGCAATCTGTCCTGGGACCCCTCTTGTTCGGCATTTATTTCTCAGATGTTAAAGCAAACATGGGAGGGCTGTGGCTGACAAAGTTCGCAGATGACTGCAAACTAGGTGCCATGGTCGATACACCAGCAGATACACACATCCTACAAAAAGGCCTCACTGAAATGGACAACTGGTGCCGTAGTCATGGCCTTAAACTAAATGCCAAAAAATGTATCATTATCCCTTTTGAAAAAACAAAGTACCCACAAATTATCACATAGACAGCAACCCACTGAGTATGGAAAAAGTAATCAGAGACCTAGGGACCCAAGTAGACAGCGACCTCTCATTTGACACCCACGTTGCCAAAGTGGTTAGAAAAACATTCTACCTTGCACACCTCATCATGAAGGGTTTCACATCCAGATCCAAGGATGTCATTGTACCCCTATATTCCTCCCTCATCAGACCCATGATTGAGTTCTATGCACCATTTGGTATGTACCTCACCCGGCACTTGCAACAGCTGGAGAGACCACAAAAGTACCTCACCAAAAGGATCAAGGGTCTCCAGCATATGTCTTATTCTGCCAGACTAAAGAAACTTCAGCTCTATTCAGTAGCATACCGCCTGCTCAAAGGTGATCTCTGCCTGACATACAAGGCCATGTCCAATCAGGATCTGATGGACATGCTCCACCTCAAAAAATCCAAATCCATCAGGACCACGAGAGCTAAAGACTCAAACCTCGGCACAAGTATGAATAGGACATGCTGGAGGGATAGATTCATAACCCAGAGGCTTCCCATGCTTTGGAACAGGATCCCAGTTCGTATTAGGCAGAGCCCCTCACTTAATCTCTTCAAGAGAAATCTTGATGAGTGGATGGGAGATCGTAAGTTTATCCCAGGTGTCACATTTGTGTCACTGCTAGACAGAGTCACAGTAAATTAATTCTATTATATAAGGGGACCTTCACTGTGTTACTACTAGACAGAGGCACAGTATTCTAGATTTTATCTGTACATTTTTGTACCATTTCATGGGGTGGCAAAAGCCACATCACCATGGCTAGGCTTACAAATGCCCCAGGGCAGATAGCCTAGTACTATACTATGAAACTATGAAACTATGAATATAGCAAATCATCAATTTAGACCAAACTGGATTTGTATATCAAAGACAAATTCATGACAATATTAACATATTATTAACCCTTATAGATGTTGTAAATAACAAAAATGAAGAAGTTCTTCTTATTAGTCCAGACATTGAAAAAAAGTTTGATTCTTTAAATTGAAATTCTTTATTTAAAGTGTTAGGTGCAGATTCAATAAAGCCCATCACAGCATGATGTGTACATGGTAGTGCACAATTTTATATTCAGGTAAACACTGTTGCATGCTAATTACAATATAAGCAGCTGACACGTATGCTAATCAACCAATTCAAGATAGAGAAAATATTTAACATACTATATAAAGGAACTGTGTAGACCCAGTGTAGATTTTCCCTGCAACTTCCAAACCCTTTTGGAATATAGCCACAGAAGGTACTCTATAGGAAACAATGTTAGGGGCTGTAGTTGCTCTCATACATATGTATGTACAACAGGCACAAGTCTATGCTGCTGCAGCAAATAGACCTTGGCCAAGAAGGAGAAAGGTGTTTAGACCCCTTTTAAATTACCATGGACTGTGTGATGTTGAAATTGCAGAGTGCCACAGGATGGCTAGAGACACACTACATGAACTCTGAAACCTCTGTCATTCACAACTGAGATCAAGGGCAAGCCAAGGGGAATTAATACCGGTGGAGACCAAGGTATGTGTAGCATGTAGAATATTAGCTACAGGAACTTTTCAGAGGCCAACAGGGCATATGCTGGGGATATCACAGGCATCAGCATCCAGGATCCAACATCCAGTTCTGAATGCTAGGCTACAACATGCCACTGATTACATACAGTTTTGCTGTACACTCACAGAAATATCAGGATGACTGTACAATTGCAAGAGCAAAACTCTTGAAACCCAACTGTTGATGAGGTAACACACAAATAGTACTTGGCTGCCCCACCCCCAAAAGAAGAGGAAAATTACAGTTTGCACAATCCAAGGAATAACACATACTTCACGTTATAAACTCTTTCCACACAATTGTCACAAAATGTGTACACATTTAAAACACAAAAGTCAATTGTATATGATTGCTGGTCACCTCTCACTATAGTCAGCACTCCCCTTGTGGTGTTTATGGGCCATCTTAGAAGCATAATATCCCTGTGTCATTGACAATATAGTGCTTACATTGCCATGAAATAAGACAGAAAAGACTGTAAGGTAACTAGTTTTAGCAATAACATTTGTAATGACAGTTATTAAGAACTGTCTATATGTGAAAGTCAGTGCATGGCAAAAATGTCTTTGGCAAGAGTGAAGTATAAGTAGTGCATATAGATAACAGTTTAATCCCCTAATACATATATAACAGTTTTCTTTGTAACATGTGAAAAATCTAGCATGTGCCTGAAAATTACAAGTATACCTTAGCAACACCAGTAGCCTTCTGTGCAGATAAATCTAAAGAAATCTCAATCCTCTGTGTTCTACAGATATACAAATCCTCTCACCTTCATGTTGCCTAGCTACACAGTTATCTTGTTATAGTATAGACTCATGTCTCTGAACATGGTGAATATGTAAATGAGGAGTGAACTCATTAGAATTGCTGAATCCCAAACTTTTGGATTTGTGTAGCAGATGTAAATATTGTATAGGCACTAACTCAGTGTTTGTTGCTTTATAACTGTGTATGATTAGTGGGAGGGAGAAGGAATATGCAACAATTCAGACTCCCTACCTGCAGTGAGTGTGTCAGCTAGGATACACTTACAAAGCGTAGATGTAATTGTTGCAAGTTTTGAAATGAAAGTGAACAGCACATATTTTTAATTTTCAGTGCACTTATAGCCAAACTCTACTTCCTTTAATGAAAAATGCATTTTCCTGTCATGTAATATTGTCATACATTTTAAGGACAATGAAGCAAAATGCCATATAGACTGCATGTGTGAGAGTACAGCACACATAAGAGAAGAATGAATGCAATCTAAACATAAGACAGAGATACATTATTGTAAACAATAATCATAAATGGTTGCATGATCATTTTTTGCACTAAATATGTAAGCAACACATGAACAAACAACTGAGAGTGTACAAGTGTTATATGTGTTTATAATACTGTACTTGGAAATGTGACTTGCTTATATGCACAATTATTTGCATTCCTGCTGCAAAGCTGTTTCTGTGGCAAAGAGGGCTAAAAAATAATGTGTTTTTAGGTTCATTGGTGTGACAGATGAAATCCAGAATTGTGTAAAAATCTGTAATGTGTCCTAAAATTTATTTTGTAATGTTGATTATGTTTTTTAAATATTAATATTTGCATGGTGTGCGGCTTAGCCAAACATGATGAAATTGATCAATGAAATAAATTTCATGTAAAGCTAAAGACTGTATAAACTGCACCTGAGAACCAAGTGTGTGTGTAGTATACCTGGTAAACACAATGAATATTTCAGCATATATTACCTGTAGATCATGGTTCAAGTCACACATTTATCTTTTAAGGATGAAACCTAACAAACACTTCTTAGAAGTATAATAAAAGGTGAGCTTTGCCCATCATGTTTGCACATTGCTTACCTTCACACAAACATGGTTTAATGGCCCACACAAGAAGCAGACATAACACATGCAGACAGTATTCAATTTCAAAATGGATACATTGTTGCATTATTTGCTTACCATTGCACAATCCTGCTAAGAGGTGTTGCACAATGGTCAACTAGCTCCCACAACACCAGCAGATCCAAAACACCTGCAGACAGAAAGCACACAGTATACAATTTCAAAAAGATTTGTTGTATCCTGTGTGGTTTGCCACCATGAAAACACCAGTAGTGCTGTGCGGTGGTCAGCACACATACAGAGTAATGAATTTGAAATTATACAATTGCTGCCTAGTTGTTCCTGTGGCAGCAGTTGTAAGTTGATGGTTACAGTACAGGCGAGTCTGGGTTCTTATCCAGCTATGTACAGACATTTCTTACTGATGCTCCAATCTATATAAAAATTAACAGTAGAAAAATAATCATACATAGGAATAATTATCTATAGCAAGTGCATTGAGCATACACAGGATATCAGAGCTATATTACATGTGTAACTATGGGTATCAGTACAATTATGTTTGTACAATTACACAATAGCTACAGTAATGCTTGTCCACTCAATTTTATAAAATATAAAACAAGGTAAACATAATTATAAATAACAATAAATATTTGTAGCACTGGAGCTCATATGAATTAATGTGTGACTAAGAATATACTGGCAATTATGCTTCTGTAATTATAATTGTCTTTTCTGGTCTTGGATGGACTTTAGACTACAATGATAATCATGAACACATGAATGTATAAACCAGACCTTGTCAGGTCACATACATACATAGTTAACCACTCACTCTGTAATGTGTATTTATATGTAATTAATGAGCATGTCTAACAAGTGCTTCTTCTGTGGCAAGGATGAAAATCATCTATGTTTAACATGTTTTGTCTATGTTGTATAGGTTTGAATCCCACATTGTGCAAATCAATTTTATCATTGTGTACAGCCACACAAAAAATGTGTCAGGTCATAAAATTTATACGCTCAGTACGTCTGCAAAGTTAAATCAACTAACAGGTACAGCAGCATCCAAACCCAAAAGTAATGCCAACTGCTGCATTACTCTTCTTAGTTTCCTGTGTCTTGTCTTGTTGGGCCTGTTTGTCTGCATCTGCTTCCTCACCTACCCTTCTTAACTGACCCAGAAATACCTGTGTCCCTTACCCAGCATTTCTGTCATTTGTACCTGCCCCCCCAAAAAAAATATTGTCACATACATAGCTCACCAATTCACATATGTGTCTTCTCAACACACTTGATTCAGTCCAAATGGCTATACAACATGCTAGCTATGGTTCTTTCCTACCTCCCTTCTGCATATTCTTATCTTGCTTTCCCTTTGTTCTTCCCCCTACTTGTCTCCCATTTCATCACGTTCCTATCTACCCCATTTTAACACCTTTAATCTGGTCAAAAATAGAATCACAAGCCAAACACATAACTAAGAAATCCCTAAATGAAGCCCTTCACTTTTTGTCCCCTATGTTTGCACAGAGGTTCTTCATGTCCAGTGGCATGGTGTGTTACCTCCAAGCAACGCTGGTTAAACCTGCTGCACTAAGGAAACATGCAGCTAAAGTAGAATAAATAATTATTTAATTACATTATGAATATGTTTAAAATTATTTCATACAGCTGGATTCGAACCCTATGTCATCTGGGCTCAAATTATAACTCTCCATGCACTTACACCTGCTGCCACAGGTTCAACTAAGCAGCAGGTGTGTTTCTTACACTCAGCACTATCCAAAGTGCTGACTTCCACACTTCTCCACTTAATGTGTTTGCATGGAGGAAAGAAGAGCAATAGAACTCTCATAATGTTATCAATGATGCAGAGACCTGTGTTTGCTCATTGCTTAACTATGTGCAAATCGGGAAAACAGTATAAATAATTTTTTAAGGTTAGACGATTTATGACACATGTCCGATATGAACTATTTATAAATATCATAGTATTTGTTAGCTGTGTCTACCATAGCCAGTATGGATAAGTACTTCTCAAGTTCAAGTAGGAGTCCTTAAATGTGTACCTTACATGTGCAAACACTTTCCCATCAATCACGCAAACCCACTGCTCGGAAGTACGCTAAGAAAAGTGCACATTAGCATGTATTAGTTATGTTGACAGCCACTTAGTTTTCATCCCATTAAAGTGCATGTAAAAACACAACCAAAAGGAAGGCACTTTTTAAGGACAGGACACATATTTATAATGTATTCATATGTTACTTGCACCCATGTACTTGGAACTTGTGGTCTCAGTACTAGCCCCCAAATATATTAAGTACACTACAGAAATAAATTAAAAACGCTTTGTTACATACCCTGTACTGACAATGCACATTCAGATTGTCTAATACTTGTAGTAATGTGGACAGCTGTTTGCCTATAGTTTGTACAGCTGTCTATTAAAGTATGCCTGCACATTGGAAACACAATAGCAAATACTACACTTTGCATACTCATAAATTCTGGTAACATGCAGAACTTTAATATCTTAAAAGTCGTACATGGCTAACCCATCCATTTTATACAGGCCTACCAACATCATCTCTCAAACATCCAGTGATGGTGTCATCCACTATAAATTGTCCTGCAGCATTATAAAAGTCATACTTGTACCGTGGCACTTACATTAAATACTGAGGTCTCTAGTTGGCATACTTAGATAGAGGTTCTAATCTCATTGTGGTCCGTGTGTATGTGTCTAGTTAGAAGAACATAAATGTGTGTCTTAAACTCATCAATACAATCCCATGGAGTACAAATATTTTGACAGTTATACATGACTACACATCCACATAATCCAGACCTCCCAGCATCTTCTATCAAGCATTCAATGATGATGTCATCCACTACAAATTGTACATCAGGATTACAAAAAGTCAAACTTGCCCTGTGGTGCTTACATTAAAAGCTGAGTTTTTTTGTCTGTGCACTTAGTTAGGTAGGGGTTCTAACTAACTGCAATCCACTTGTGTGTGTATGTGTGTAATCAGAAGATTGTAACTGAGTATTCTCCAGTCAGAAATACAATTCTATTGAGGGCAAATATTTTGACAGTTGTACATGGCTAGCCATTGATTTCATTCAGGCCTCCAAAAAATTTCTCTCCACCATCTAGTGATGATGCCATCCACTATAAATTGTCTAATAGCATTGCAAAAGTGCTGTGGCACTGGCATTAAATACTGAGCTCTCTAGTCAATGTACTTAGTTAGGTAGGGGTTCTAATCACACTGCAATCTGTGTGAGTGTGTGTTCACCTGGTTGATATTCAAAAGAGCATTTTACACCAGCATGTGAGACACTGCTATTACCATCTTGTTCTCACCAGATTCTGCTGATGTCATCAGATATAAAGTGCTGTCCAACAGTATAAAAGCCAGACTTGTGCTGTGGCTCTTGTCATAAGTATTGTACTTTGTACACAGTTAAGTAAGGGTTCTGTTCTCACTGTGGTCAATTGATGTGTGTGTGTGTTTGTTCAGTTGGTTGACAATGCAGCAACCATTTTATATCAGCATGTGGGACAATGCTACTATCATCTTCTTCTCACCAGACACTGCTGATGTCATCAGTTATAAAGTGTTGAAGTGTTGTCCAAGACTATGAAATCCAGACTTGTGCTGTGGCACATGCGTTAAGTGCTGTGCTTTGTAGATAGTTAGGGGTTATTTTCTCACTGCAGTCAACTCTGTGTGCATTCAGCAATCATTGTGGTGACAATTTTAGAATGATATGTGAGTCTACAACTATGTCAAACCCTCCTCCAAACATCTTGTTGCAGCCTACAATAATTATGCCATCCTGTATAACATGCACTCTGACAGTATTCAAGATAAACATGTGCTGTGGCAATAACATTACTTACTGTGTTTACAAGCTACTTTACCTACACATATAGGTATTCTAATCTGACAGCAAGTAAAGTGCAGGTCTATATACACAGCTATCATGTTTGAGACACAGGGATGTCACTCCACATCCATGCCGTACACTCCACCCAAATGTTCTCCTCAGCATACAGTGATGCTATCATACTCCATAAAGTGCAAGTTGACAGTGCTACAGCCAGACATATGTGGTGTTGCTACTCTAACATTGTATGGCATTCATATTCTATACCTACACAGGTGTAATATGTGTGTGGTTGGTGGTACATTATTGTCATTGTATGATCTTTGTAATCACTCTTCATTTCACTACCACTTGTCAAACCTTTCACGTAGCCCCATGCATCCACCATCCTCCTTATTCCTGTGACCACATGACATCCTTCCAACAGAGGAGTGGATGATGTCCTCATGCCAAATATGCATACACCATCATGAAGCAGAGTCCTTCCATGAGCCTCTGCAAACCATCTCCAGATCACTGCATGTGTGATTGCTAATTCTGTCATGGTGTGGTGCACATGTCCCATATGTACAGTGACAAGGTATAATGCAATCCAACAAATATACATATGCACAATAGTCTTACTATCTTCCATAATATAGATATAGGGTTTTGTTTACATGGTATAATAATGACTACAATTTCATGTGATGTTAGCCATTACTCTAATAATGTCCTATGACCCTATGATCAGTTGACATGTCAATATTGATGTCATTGACGTGCTATATTGAGGTGTGGATGTATAGCATGGCTACAAGATGGTATTACAATCTATGATGTGAGATAATAGATTGATGTCCATTACTGCCATTGCATTACATGCTTCTTCTAAAATGGCTGTAGTAATATGCCTCCTGAGAACTGTTGACATGGTATGATACACATATGTATGCTGATGGCATATTAGGACATGTGTTGTAGTGGAGCAGATCAACCTGCTATGCAGTTCACATTCCTCTATCACAGCAACACTTGCAGTATGGCATAGGTGTGCATGTGTCTACATACCCTCATTAAATGTTCTGAGACAGACATCAATATAAATTCATATTGATTACGTGGTCACATAAGTTTTGTCTCATACACATGTTGTTATGCAGTGATATACACAACCAATGTATCACATGTTTTGATTCAATTGCAACCTTCTAGAATTTATTGTATGTGCAGTTGTGTTGCTATACCCAAGGATTATTGGGGTGGTCAGCAGCACCATTGTGGGATTATTAGCATTTTTGTCCAGAAATGTTCTGCATGAACCACAAACAACTGATCTCTAGTGTGTCCTGATATGGCATCATGCCATTTAAGCACAGCTTGCCCATGAAACAGATACAGGCATATATAATTGATGTAAATATGTGACACTGGTACAGTTGTATGACTGTGTGCCTAGTACCAGTGTGTGAAATGTGATGAATGACCAAGATTGTATTTGGAGGTCTTTTCACAAATCGTGTATTCCAATAAATGTGAAATTTTAAGTGAAATACACGACTAAGCACAGCTCTGTATGTGGATGCCTATACATACCCACATAGACAATCCACTAGCTTACAGTTTGTCTCAAAGATCACCCCCTTATTGCCACTAGCCATCATCTAAGGTATACATGCAAACATTATTCAGTTTTTATTCTAAGGAGGGAAGCTCATATGTGTGCTCTCTACAGCTAATAACACTGAATCAGTGGGCCCTGACAATATCACAAGTTGCCTATAACATGACTCAAAACATGGACCTAACAGACACAGCTGGATCCAAACTTCAATAAAACCTCCAGATGGCCTCATATTCATGGTGTTCCTTTAGAAAGGTGTACATCAACATGCATCCTTCTGACTTAGGGGAACATCACCTGACTCTCCTCATCTGTGAGGTAGACCAATAAGTCATCATGGACCTTCTCTAAAAGGGCACATGCAATATTCTGACTGTGTACCAAACACAGGTGTGATTTGTTCAGGCTACATCATGTCTGTTACATCTGTTCAATGTTCTCAACAAAATCACCAAGGGCATGCATGATGAGTGTTGTCATCATGCATAACCTGACCTGACCAAGACATTTGACACAAATCAGCACAAAGATATTACTGAGAAACTGTCACAAGTGGCCGTAAACACCTACATCACCAAGTGGGTTGAGCACTGGATCACACACATGATGGAAAAATATGTCAAATTGTGCATGAAGTGACCTATATCTAGAGTCCAGTGATCAGGTCCATATCTCAGGGCTCTGTGCTAGGCTCTTTCCTGTTCATTATTTAAGTCTCAGATATCAGGAATAACATACATTTTGTCCAACCAGCTTTGTGGAGGACTGAAGATTGTGGACAATCATTGTATCCAAGTGTAGTATTAATATAATACAGACAGTGTCAGCACACACACACAAAGGACTGTTGCCACAGTCATTGAGGCACAGGGGATGAACAAAATCATGGGTGGATTTGTTACATTATAAAAGCAAATATACAAGCTAATTCTAATGCAGATAACATACCCTTATGAGCAGACCAAGTGGTATGTGACCTCTGTACTCAGATAGATGGTATGCAGAAAGTCCACCAGCATGTGCCCACAGAGGTGACTACTCTCCTGTATATAACAAAACTCCTGAGTAAATGCAGGACATCCACATCAAAGGGCATTATAGTTCCATAGCTCTCATCTCTCATCACACCAGCAACTGAGTACAATGCATCATTTTCATGTACCGCACAACACATCTTGCAGGGATGAGTTACTCAAGTGCACAGTATTTGCAAGAGTGAGCTTCCACACATCTTATCAGTCATACTTAAGTATTTTTTTTTATTGCATAAACATTAATGATTGATGGTGCAGAACCCCCCGCAAGGTATTATAGAAGATGCATGTGTGATACTTGTTCCTGTGATGCACACAATAAATATATAGTTGACTTGACAACATTGATGGCAAGGGATACATTCATGACAGTGTGAACTGTGTGATATATATGCCATGCACACCTGTCATTTAGCCAGGATTGTTCCTAATTTCAAACACAGGTAAAATAGTGTCTGTCATAACACCTCTGGCAGATGTTAAATTTTGAGGAAGTTGTGCTTGATTCCCCTCATAGATTGTTGACAAATCTTGAGAGTTGTACAAGTGTGTTCTTGCAGAACCATCTATAATCACTCACAATCACATATATTATGTCAAAGACATGGGATTAATGGTGGTATTATACTGATATTGTCCATGATTGTGGGTGCTTCTGTGTACTGTTGCCCAAGAGCCTGTTGCTATGTGTCCTACTTGGTTGAGACCTATGCTGACATTACATTCATATTCAGGGAACTCATTTTGCATAGCTTCACAATATTCAAATAACCCCTGTTGTATATACTGTCCCTGATATATGTCCTCTCCAATGTTCATGTCAGAATGCTTATATCACAAAGAATCCTCTTCACTGATATGTCACCTTGTGTGACATTACATAATATGCAATAACTATGCAGTAAGTACTGTATCATGTAGATATGTGATTAGTGTTCATGCTACAACTGTCTTCATTGAAATGCCCTCATCTGCTGTACATTACCAAGTTTCAACTGTCCTCTTCCCCTGTGTTCATTCCTACAATTCATCTGTGTGCCCCTTTTCAATATACATACTTCCCATGACTATTTATTTATAATGCAGTCTGTGTACCCTTGATCATTTTCAAAACTTTTATTCAGTATGCCTGAAACAGGTTTCCACACTACTCTGCTTTGTATACACTTTCATGTAATGTGTTAGAACTGTACCCTGCTAGTCATTGTTCTTGCTGCTCAATTCTGTAGACCTAATTTGCCTGTAGGTAAACAGGCATGCATGTCTTCAGGTGTTTGTGTTGCTTTACATGGTTTCCTGGCCAGTAACACTGTTGCTGGCCATGAAACTGCCCTTGTTTACGTTCAAATGTGCTTTGCGGCATACATATGTAATTAGTGCTGCTGCTGCTCACTGTGCAAACACATAACCTCCATGTAGGCTTCATGCTAAGCCTACATGGAGTTTCTTAAATCCCCAGGTTAGACTGATTTGATTTTTCTTTTCGATTCACTTCCCTTATTAAAATTGTTTATAAAGATATCAAAGCTTACATTAAATTAGGGCCTTTCACATCTGAATCCTTTTCGCTGACTAGGAGTACTAAACAGGGTTGTCTCCTTGCTCCTATTTTTTTTTTCACTAAAGCCATTGAAGTTCTAGCAATTTTAACTCAAAATAACACAACTATTAAAGGTATAGGAATTTCATTAAGTTATACTTCCAAAATTATGTTATTTGCTGATGATGTGCTACTATCTCAAGATCATCTCTGGAAGGTTTTTATTTTATCATAAAGCTGTTTCAGTCATACTGAAGTCCACACTTTAATAATCTAAAATCCAAGTTTATATTTCAAAACATAAAAGGAAATTACAAACACACAAAAAATATAATAGGTAAACAAGTAACTTCTTTCAAATATTTAGGAATAACTACAATGAAAATACTATTGAAGGAATAAGAACTACAGATTATAAAAACATTTTAAACATAATCTTAAGTCTAACTAATAAATGGAACAAAATTATAATATATTTTGGTGACAGATTGTAATTAATAAAAAATGAGTCACTCTCCTATACTGTCATGTATAATATAAGCTTTAACCCTATATCCTGATAAGTCACTTACTAAAAACATCAATAAACAATTATTAAAATTCCTATGGTTTCCAGACAAACTTAAGGTAGCCCTACATCATCATACTAAACCTTGGAACTTAGGAGGTATTAACTTTCATGATGTAGATACCTATGTTAAAGCAACAATTTTTAAAACTATCTTAAATTTGATTGATCCTAATTACAACTCAAATTGGAAAACTAACATTTTGACCTACAAAATACTAATGATAACTTAATAGGAAATAACAGTAGTATAAATCAAAATAAATAATTTGGGCATTATCTTTATAACAACATACAATATAATTCTCCCTCCCCATCATCCTTTTTATAAGCCACATCTTAAATTCTTTCAGAAATATACTCAGCAAAATAGATGTGAAACTTTGGCTTGAGCCTATCATTCCATATAATATAACATTTTTTTTCTTTAATAAACTCTCCACACACACGAGTTCTGGAAGACAAAATGCTTTTCTTGCTGGTACTGATGCTTTAAAGATCTAAAAATAAAAGATTTTCTACGGCTTATAAATGATTACAATTTAGATTTTTAAGATTGGTTACTTTTACAGAATATTAAAATACAAGTTCAAGACAAATGTTTATTTCCTGTACATTCATGTCATAAAGAAAACCCTAAATTAATTCAACTTTTCTGTGATATATTACAACAAGCCTAAGGTAAAAAATATTCTCTCTAAATTATATAAAATCCTGATAGAGCACAACACTAATTTAAATGAAAAATTTTGGAAACATAAAACACTGGATCATAACTCTTTGCTTACCCACAAGAACAGAAATCCCATATATTAAATTCTATTAAAATACTGGCATGTATTTATTTGGAAATTTTTATACAGATTTGTCAACTCCCAACAAAAGCACCAAAATAAATAAAAACAGCTTCATTAAATGTTGAAGGTAAACCAAGACTTGTAATGCAGATTGGATGCATATATTTTTTGACTATCCTTCTTTGACATATTTTTGGTATTCCATATTAGATTTCATGAAAACTTTATGGTTTGATTATTTTTCTTTAACTACATTTTTAGTTCTATTTAATATAATTGGAAATTGCAAGTTATATAATGAGAATCTCTACCTGGTCTGGATCATTTGGGCAATGGCAAGGAAAAGTATCACTAAACATTGGAGATCAATTTTACCACCATTCTTTGAAAAAATGTTATCTCTCTTAAAAGAATTAGCCTTAACTGAGACAGAAAGTAGGTTATTTCTTAACACATTGTCAAGTATCCCAGGACAAAATTATTTAATTGATTTATTTCAACAGAACTCTGCCTCCTGAATTTATCAAAATGCTTATTGTATATATAAAATATATAACTATTTATTTTACTGAACTTTACTCTCTGGAGTACCACAATTTACTTTAGTTAATATCAAACAGGCATGTTGTAAATATTGTATATATTTTTTTCCTTGGAAAAAGACATCTTGCTGTTTACAACTGTATTAAATGTACTTCTGTTTATATGTTAAAATACACTTTTTAAGAGAAAAAGAGGAAATAATATGGGAAGGTTACTTTCAGAGCTTAATTAGTTAATTAATTAATTGCTTAACATAATATGTTATGATTGAAGAATGGTATGAATACATGACAGGAACACAGTGCAATAGTTCTGATGAAGTCCAGTCTTGTTTGCTACACTTTGTCTGCCTTGGGATTCATTACAAAAAAGTATTGCGCGGAATCAGCTATTTGCTTTAATTCTGCCTGGGTTGTTCCTGATAGTATAGTGGATGTTATTGGGTATTTCCTTTTGTACTGCGCTATTCATCTTGATGTGCAGTAGTTAATAAATTTCACCTGTACCTCCAAATTATTTAACTCTGAACGAACTACTTAACTAGAAATGCTTCTGGGTTACCCCTGAAAAGATGCTGTAGTATTTAAAAGTTTAGGACTTGTTCAATCTTGCTCTAATGAACTACTGGTTTCATTGTGATAATGTCTACATGCTACATTACAGACAGCATTCAAATTTTTAAACTACATTTATGACTCAAATATTACAAAAAATGCATTACAGAAAGACAGTATTTCATGCAATTATCTAATGTAAATGTATGCTTTTCTAAAGAAAAAAGATACTCTTAAAACACACATTCAGTGTTCACTCATTTTAAAATTTTTTACAAGCACTAACCCACATATACCTTCTACACAGGATTGTCCCATCAGTATAGGAAGATGTCATACCATCTGTTGTATTGGATGCACCCCACCTTGGACTGACTGAATCTAGGCAGCTTATCTTCATATATACTAAAAAATAAGATATAACTTTAGTATAATACTTCCAAATGTGAAAGGTATTGCCATTTGGCTTTGGACTATATGTTTAAGCTCTCCTGATACCTCTCTGAAAGCCTACAATCTTCTAAGACCAACCCAACTTCCAAAATACTTATCTTCTAATGACAGAAGAAGGAGCCCATGGCTCAAATAGTTACTACCCACAACATATGACAGAAGGACTGTACTATTGTTCAGTTCCATAAAAAATGAGTATAGCTTGTCCTGAAGATTGACACCACCAGCAGATCCACTATGGCAAAGTCCTTTGATCTCACCCTAAAAGGTTGTGTTTGTCATTTGTGTATCAGTTTAAAGTATGTATTAACTAGAGACATACTCTACTGAGTTTACATGACAATTATGCATTTGCTCCCATTAGTTGTCAGTGAATTATTTGCCCAGCTCCCGTACCCAATGTTGCCTGCCATCTTGAAACTCCTAAGGACCAGCACTCGATAGGTCCCCATAAATGTATGTTCATGCATACATATGTCATGACATATTCTTGATGTTAATAGCTGAAAATGTATTTTTATTTATTCAGGCATGTTTTGTTGCTCAAGTTAGTCCCACTAGGGTTGTCAGTCTGATGCTTCTGGTGGATTGGTAGTTAAGTTTTGTGAGGTATACCCTGCCCTTAACTGGATTCATTGTCACATCTTCTGGTGAGGTTTATCATTCATATTCTGGTAGTATTCAGATGACCAAAAATTCTTGTCTTGATTGCTGTAAAGATTTGCCCAAAACAATATCTCCCATGCAATCCTGTTTAGCCAATATATTGAAGCAGAATATGTTAACACATTCTGCGATTCCTAAAGCCTAGCTAGTAATTCTATACCATCTTTATCTCTTTTCTTGTAGTTGGTTCATCTAAGTATACAATCAGATTGAGCATGGGAGTAGCTGTAGCATTTAGTACAAAAGAAATTTAAACTATATGTCTGCAAATCAGGGTTTCCTAATAACCATTTTTTTCCCAAAAAAATCATTAATTTTAGTGCAATCCAGACAGATGAGAATCCCAAATAATATATAGCAGTGTACCTCTAAAGCCTCAAAATCGTATCATACAGGCCTGAAAGTAGAAGGTTACAACACTAAAAAAAGATATTTTGAAAGAATAATAACTGTATTGCTGTAGCCTTATCCAAGAAGGGGCATTTCAAGTGTCTCTTTCAAGACAGTTTTTCCTTGCATTAGATCTAGGAATAGCTGAAGAATCTAGCTAAAGAAGTTAGAGTTGTCTTTGGCATAAACAAAGTCTTAAATAGTTACAACTGTCTGTAAGTCACAGTGAAAATTGCCTTTTTTTCTCTCCCCACAGGACCTCACCAGATAACTCCTCTACCTGCACCTAATTGACCCATTCTTTCAGAGGAAATGGAAGCCGGGCATTTTTGTGCTAGGCAAGAACCCTATGGCTATTTTTCCTGCCTGAAAAGCCAAACTGGTCTATCTAGTTCGTCAGTGGCAAAAATCAGCTGGTAGGGTGCAGGCCAACTTGCTGGCCCTTGGGGTGGCCTACCCGCCCCTAGATGAGTCGTCTGCCTCATTTGCTCCCCATACTTTCCTGCACACTGCTACCATGAACAGCATGCCTCCACTTGCTGAATATTCCTGTCTATTTGTCTGTACAATTGCAGTGCATGCTCTCTAGGCATGTGCTCCAAGTTTGTAACACCCAGTGCTCCCACAAGGTGTCACCAAAGTGGCAAGCCATAATCACTTTGCAACCCCCCCCCCCTCCTAATATAGGTGATCCAGCAGAGGCCACTCACTTCCCTTCTTCCCATCCAGTTGTTACAGGTGCCTGAGCTGCTAATCAATCTCAGGTCACCTGAGCTGTAGTTAGGGCTTTATCCCTCTATGCCATGGAGTTGACAGCAGTAAAAATGGTCTTATTCATCCATTCTTTGTTTCACCATTCATATTCAATGAAAAAGATCATAGATTTATCCATATTAATTTACCAACTAGAGGCAGTTGTATAGTTGTCCAACACTTCTTAAATCATACCCAGATGCTGAAAAGGGTGTGGTATCCAAAAGAAATACTGACTTGCAAACCAACTCTTGATGAACATGCTATGGTTCCCATTTTGTTTCCATACAAGTATTCGTTGAGCACTGAGAATGACTATATAGGTCTAGTTTTATAACAGGTCACCACCTAAAGTTTCTTCAATAAGAATGAAGAGAAAGAAGGACAGAGGAAATCATTTCCTGGTGTTTCTGGAGAGATTAAATGTAAAAGGGTGCTGTTGTAAAACAGCTGACATATTTTAACAAATTCCATCTTCATTCCATTCTTCTCTAATATCTCCATAACAAAAAGGACATTCATGGGAAACAAAGGTGATATGGAAGCCTAAAAGATAGCCTTAGCTGGTGATTTGGAGTAGGTAGAAAGCTGCACCTATTCACCATAGGCTGATCAGATTAGATTCCCTCCCAGTTTACCTTAATGAGCCTTTGCTATTTTGACTGGGTAGTCAGCAAACTGCCCGTCAGCTTGTTAAAGATTTTTGCAAAGAGTTTAAGTTTCAGGCCTAGTAAACAGACATAACAATAGCTGACTGAGTGAGTTAGCTCATTCCCCTTCTTGAGGAGAATCACAGCAGCGGCTAGTTTCATGTCATGGCACATATGTCCTTTCTGCTCTGTTTGATGGGAAATGTGTGTAGTTGGGGAGTCAAAAACCATTTGCAGACTTTCTGAAATTCTGGTGTAAGATTATGGAACCTCGGTATTAGAAGACTGCATACTTAGCAGGTCTAGGTCTGCCCTAGAGATTGGAAAGAGGACCAAAGGGAAAATGAAGGTTGTGTACTGCTGTCAGAGTGCATATTAACCTAATCCAGTAGATCCCATAACAATATTTCAACAGCATCTGGTTCATTTTGTATAGATTGTAGTACCTAAACAAGATATTGTTTGTTCCACCTTTATAACTCTAAGATATGTAGCCAGAAACTTAGGAATCAAGGCACCCTTCAGACTGTAAAACAATTGCAGATATTCTTTGCTGCAATGCAACTCCACATATTTCATGGCATTCACATCCCTCCTCAGTTCTCCTCAGTTACTGCAATCTTTAATTCTAGTTCCACATTATTTGGTGTCAAGCTTTGTTCCCCAGCATTTTTCAGTACGCTTATGAGCACCTTTCATTTCATTTTAAATATTTCGGAAAGGCTTCAGAAGCTGATCTCATATCTTACACCTGTATTTAGGAGTCATTAACCCAGTCTTCTTATTTATACCTCTGTAGTGGGTATTTTATCAGTAAGAGTTCAAAGTGGGGGGACGGTGGACAGTACACTACTTCTTAAAGATCCTTTGTAACCAAACTGGGTCAGATATAAATTACATTTAAATTCAGCACTAAAAGGTCCTTTCATTAAATCTATGGTTATCAGCCAGTGATCTAATCTGATGGTTATACCATTCCTTTGGTTAGCTTAAGTAAAATCATTCTTGGGTTATAGGGCTCACCAAATATTACACAGTGTGGACTTTTACATATATCATAAGAGGCATCAGATAACTTTAGGAAACCCAGGCATCCCAGATGGTAAGTGGTCTATTCCTGGGTCTATAACTACTTTAAAGACCTCCCACTTACTATGAAGTGACCATTGTGTAACCTCATCTACCTTTTCTTAATATGAAGTGACCATCGTGCAACCCTATCAACCTAGCATTCAGTAGCTTCTACCAGCTACAGCAGGGGTTCTACCCTGTCAGCAGTAAGGTCATAATATTTATCTAGGTTTACTTTCTCATGAAGTATCTGTACTTTGCATAAGACCTACATCTTCCCTCCACTAAAAATTAAATTAATTTTTTGTGTGTATAAGAATGAACATCTCCATGCTTTGCAATTATAGAACAAGTGGCAATTATCCAGAGTGGACAATGTGGAGGAGAAGTTCAGTAATAAATAAGAGATGACCTGTGAGTGGCATACAAGCCATTCTCAATTCCAGTACTAATGGATTTACTGCACACCAGCAAGTCAAATGGCATGAGAAATACTCAGTGTAAACATCTAAACCTCTTCTCTAACATTAACAGGATAGTCTAGAGGGACAGGTGGATCTGGCAGAGGATACCACTGCTCTGGAACAGACTCTCCATCCACATAAAACAAAGTTCATCCCTGTCCATGTTCGAGCACAACTTGGATCGAAGTACAGGAAACAGAAAATTTGCCCCAGGACTGACCTTGTACTATTAAAGTACAGAGGGAGCCCTTAATTACTTTATCCCAAGCATGGGTCCCCTCATTATCAAATTATAAAAATTGTAATATAAAAGTATCTATCATATGATCCCAGTTATTTTCATTAGGAGTAATATATAATCGTCGGCCATGGGATGGATAAGGCAATCTTTAACCAAATGGGATAGGTTAATTTGAGTACAAAAAAGGGAAACTGGGTAGACTTAAATGGCCCAAAAGGGCAGCTGGCCTAGTACTTACCTATGAACCTATAAATGAAGAAGTAATCTATTTTTTCTTGCCACCCGAACTGACCAAAGTCAGTCTGATTTTAATTGCCACCTCAACTGACCAAGGCCATGGCTAAAGCTACCAAATCATTGGCGTACACTATGGGAACAGGAGCGAGCCAAGAAGTTTTCCTCATTTATCTTTATTTTAGTGATAGAACATTTCTACAAGAGTTCACAGACTTCCTCATCAGCTCACTGTTTAGTGACTTCTGATTTTAACATCTAGGTCAGTCAGGAGTCCATGTCTTAAACTCAAAAGTTCCTCTGTATAAGAAGGATTTTAGCTTCACTCGGTTGGTACTGATGTTACCCACTGTTTTGGACATACTCTTGATGTTTCATTGTAGCTTATTGTGTCCACCTCTGATTTGGAGGCAGAACCTACTGCATAGTCAGACCACCACCTTACTTGGTTTGTAGCTGCTTTAATCAAGTTAAAGCCTCCAGTCTTTAACTGGAAGAATGTGTGAAATTGCAATGTGTTGACCATTTTGCTCTTGCCTTCCTCTAGTTCCTTTCAATGTCCAACGCATGTGGTCCAGATAAGTTGTTTGTGACTTGTAATAATATCACAATGTTCTTTCTGGCCCTACTTGCCCCAGTTTATGGAGTGTATGACCCCATATACTCATTCCATGTGAGCTTCTGAATTGAAGATATTAGGTGTAGTATTTAAGTCATAAGTGGGCATGTCCTGGTTTCGTTGGTGACAAGCATTGGTTTAATGAGAATTTTATTGTCTATCCAGCAGATATCTCTCATAAAAATGTAAAACGTGTGTCAAAAGAGATCTCTTCTACATCAGATAAACTTGCCACAATTTTTTTGGGTGGTTGACAGGCTGAGCAATTCAGCAAATCTCTCCACATGTAGGGAGTTTTCTTCCAAAGAATATGAACTGGCAACCCGTTTCTTTGTCATTGAACTGTCATCACTAAGAGTGGTACTCTCTTCCTCAGTAAACATAGGGCATGATTCCAGTGTGTTGGTCTTGGTGTGACTTTCAGCTATTAGATTACTCTGAACTTATCTCACTGATGTTGCAAATGCAACCTTCTAACTAAGGTTGATATAATTCATGAAAACTCTACTTTGACATGCTGGCTATGATTCATCATATAATGTCCTATTGTCTAAGTAATGGGATCTTTCCACCTTTACTACAACTGACCTTGGTGGCCTCCATCTTGAAGAAGCCTTCACTCTGTCCTTATGAACTTTATAATTATCATGCTGTTTCTAGATTTCTGTTTAGTGAGAAGTTTATACAGAGGTTGTGCATTCAGAGCTCTATTTAGCTTTATAGAAACATTGAGTTTATGTTCCATTTTAGTCAGAATTCCGTACTAGACAGTGTAATAAGATGGCTCTTATTTGTGTCATGAATCATTTCCTTATGATGAGGGATCAACATTACTAGTCAGTGTTTATCCTTCTTGATATATCCTCAGCATTTATGTCTGTTTATTTTATTTATTGACATTTAATTACCAGGAAGGTCTGGCTGGGTAGAAGCTCATTTTCAGCAGAGGCCTAGGGAGAAAAAAATTCAAATTATTATAAAACATTTTAAGAACAATAATTTTACAGTCTTCAAAAATAAAACAAAAACACATGCAGTTTAAATAATCATAACAAATTAGGCATAATATAAAAACATTGGTTACGAATATGTACAAGGTATATGATATTCAATTAATATTTAGAGAAATTTTAGACAGTTTGTAGAAAAAATAAAAGCAAGTTAATGTAATATAAATAGGAATTGCAATATGAAGTGAAATGGTTTGGGGGATCAAATGGTTTTATTTGGTTTGGGGGATCACAATATTCTTTTAGACCATATGTGGACTTGTTCTGAGACTCCAGGTATTGCTCTGGATTGGTTTGCCTACTGCCTTACTAAACATACCCAGTGAATATTGTCTTGATTTTACACCTTGTCCAAGCATGGTGTCATCTCTGTTGTCCCACAATGTTCAATCCTGGGTGCACTGTTGTTTTCATTCTATTCTATGTGTTCCCATTGGAAGAGCTTACTGGGGCAAGAGGCCTTTATTAACAGTGCTGTGCAGCTGACATACAAATTTACTTCTTCTTCCCTCTGGACAAAATATCTGCAACATACCCCCTGGAGAAAATGTCTGCAACACAGTGTTTTGCTAAGGACATGGAGTGCATCCAGAACCTAATGATTAGTAATCAGCCATTACTTAACATCTTTAATTAAGACAGTGAAGATAGCTATTCATACCACTTTACAGCATTCCATCTGTCTGGCTTTAAAACATACTAGTTTATATAGCGATGATAAGCTGAAATTTGTGAACAAGGTAAAAAAAATACCTTTGTATATTCATAAGTGACAGACTCACACTTAGGGTCCAGGTGGTATCAATTATCAAGCTCAAGTCATCTTGTTTCAATTTTAGGAATACTGACCATATCAGACATCTGTTCCCACCTCAAGACCTTCCCGTAGTTGTGCCATGCATCCCTGTTAGTCCATTGGATTCCTCCTCATTGACTTTATTGACAGGTTATCCAATGTGTCTGTATACCGCTGGTCCACACTTTTTCTGTTGTAAAGCACTATACCTCCAGAAGATTCTCATCCAGAGGAAAAGGAATTCTCCTACTCTAGCCAATTTTAAAATATCTGCATTCCCATGCCCCTGCTCCAGCCTGTTTCAAAATATCTGAATTCCCCTACTCTAGCCAGATTACATTTTGAAATATCTGAATTCCCCTGCCCTAGCCAGTTTTAAAACATCTGTTAAGAAACATTTATGGACTCTGGCTTATTACTTTTGTGATTAGTATTTTATGTTTGTTTAGCTTTGTTTACTTGTGTGCTATTTACCCAGAGACTTTAAGTTTTTATTTTATTTTATTTTATTTCACTCTATTTTTGCAACAGTATTTGGGTTCAGGCATCTTAATGAAACTGAGCTTGCTCCCTTCTGAAAATCTGAGTTCAATCCTGGTTCTGTTGATGTATGTTGATCAGCCTCCTTTGCAGTGAGATTGTATTAAGTATAATAACTGCTGTTATGCTAATAACAAAATATGTAATAAACACACATAAATATGAATTCAAATAATATTTCATCTGTTTAAATCAAATATTACCTTAGTATTTCTGCACTAAAATCACATATCAATATCATATTCTCTTCTTAAATAGAATTTCTGAAAATCTTAATGCATTCTATTTAGTGATTTGTATAAATAGATTACCCCCAGGATTCACAAATCCTCTGTGTAAGAGTAGAGGAGGCTTACACGGAAACGCCAGTGTAAGAATAAGACGGCAGCGTGCCATGCATATTAACGAGGGTGCGTTGGCTCAACTCCAAGGCTAACACGGAACATGCACGAGTGTAGGGGGCGTGTCGGACTGCCGAGCAGTCCAAAAATCCACGCCCCTGCAAGTAACACAATAGGGAAATGTCAACTGACATGAGCGAGTCCACTCAAATGTGTACATACCCAATACTACACTCCCCCACATTCTAAACCCCAGTACAATAATAAAATATAAAACTTTTATTTTTTTTTTTTAGCATTCCCGATATAGCTGCCCGTGTTTGCGCGTGTATGCCCATTGCTTAGCTACAGTTAGCAGTAAGTCATCGAAGAGGATAATAAGAAAGTTATATGCAAAATAAGCAAAATAGCAATAGCGTAGTGGTAGAACCTTTGCAGTAAGAGAAGGCATTCCCTGTTCGAGTCCCACCAGTCCCATTTTTATTTTCTATTGGAAATCCGTATATGAAAAGAATTCCTTCCATTTACCAATGAAATTTTAGCAAAAAGCATTGAAATGGCCTATGTAGTAGTGAACAAATTTGATATATATATAAGAAAGTGAAATTGTTATGAATAATGATGAATGCAGAAGTAATGTATCTTAAGCAAAGTAAAGCACTGCTAAGCAAAGTTTACCAGTATTAAGCAGATTTCAGTATAATTGCTCATAGCTTAGCAGCACTTTAACTAGCGCAATACCTTTGCGTGGAGCTGCGCATCGCACCAACTAGCGCAAACAGAACATGTGTGCATGTAGCTGCGCACTGTGCTAACCAGCCCAACGTCGGGCAATGTAGAGCAACATCGGGCAAAGTCGAGCAAAGTCGGTAAAACATAGCCACACCTCCTAGCCGGTCTGGCCAGTCGTGAAATAAAAAGCAATGACAGGCCTCGAACCCGGGATACTGTGCACCATAATCACAGTACTGAACCACTAAGCCATGACATCTTTACATAAGTATGCACTTTCAACACACACATACATATCAATGTAAGTTTACCTATTGCTAAGCAGGTGCACCTTCAGCTGCATTTTTTCAAAACTGGCCAATCACAAAGAAGTGCAGGAAATGATGCATATTTAAGCTCCATAGGTGGGTATACTATTCATAACTGGTTGAAGCTCCCATCTGCAGGTAGTAATGGCCGGTGCTGGAGAGGGCTCTCGCTTTCGAGCGCAATGTTGGGGCATTGAGGAGTCAAAAGTTATGGTTTGGCTTCTTGTCCACCATCATGAGGATAGGCTCCTGCGGGTCCAGTACCAGGGCACCCAATACAAAGTGGAAGCCTGGGACAGTCTAGCTCATGAACTCACCAGTGCCACAGGCGTCCCTCGGACACCACCATTCAGACCTGAGAAGACGCAAGGCAGATCAACTGGACCAGTGGATCCAGGAGGCCCGTGGGATGCCAAATGCCCCACTACTGAGTAAGTAGCCATGGAATTAAGTATGTAGGAATTGCTATTCTAGTGTATACTATGGATAGGTATGTCTCAATATCACTTCAATTACTTCACAGCTGCAGGTGTCCGTGCTGCGAATCAGCAAGCCTATGCAGATAGGCTGCTAAGGCTGCACCACCAGGCAGGTTAGTAAGTATTCTGCATGTACTGTTATGTAAAATAAATGAGAGAGCCTGAAAAATGTGTTTAAACACAATAAATAAAGGTATAATAATTCTCTAATAATTATTCTCCATGTACTGTCATATAAAATAAATGAGAGAGCCTCTAGAAAAGTGTTTTAAGTCTTTAATAAAGGTATAATTCCTGGATTGTGTCCGTGTCATTTTCTTTGATATGTTGTTCTATTCTTTCATTATAGAAATAGTACTGTTGTATTAAGTGCTGTTAACACACAGTTGCGTAGGCCCATATAAAGCGAATGAAGGGAGTGCCAGTAGCTTTTAAGCATATCCACAGTCCTCAACTGTTGGTTCATGCCCAGCATGTACAGGTTAATTTGGCACATGAGTAGCTTGGCATTGTGTTCCCCAGAAATGTCATTGTGCTGGCAGAAATGTAGGGAGCTGTTAACATATAACTGATAATTTCACCTACACATATCTAGATAAGTATATGAAAGTAGAGCTGTCAGTGTACCATCTCAGCAGTTGTGTCTCTGAGCAACTCACAAAATATGTAGCAGTAACATCTGCATCCCGGACAGTTTGTATGTCAGATACAGCTCATGTATATAAAGATCTAGCAAAACCCATTTCATGATCTAAGGACAAATGTGTAGTGTAATAATACATGTAGGAGACATATAACTGCAGTCAATAGGAATGTAGTGTAAACTAGAAGGATATATAAGTTGTTAATGGAGCTATCATTTTACACCCTACTGTATGTGCATAAAAAATGCAATTCCACACCTCAATGGGTATGTCTAATCTAAAAACATTTGTTGGGACATATGTCCTATTGGTTTATAAATATCTGCATTTATTTCGATGCATGTGCCCTGTTCAAATACCACAATATTGGTGGCCTGTTGCCATCAATTAAACCTGCATGCTGTTGTAATGTCCACTGTTGTCCCATATATGCATGTGTCATGCTGGCTGTTCAACTGTTGGAACTCTGGTGTGTTGGGTTAATGGGAACACTCCTGCATGCTGTTATAACTATTTGGGAATGCTGTTGACTGTTACTAACCCATATTTTCATTAAATCCTCCTAAACATAGAACGTATGGGAAGGTCGGTCCCAGCGGACCCACCTGTCCCACTTCAGCTGGCGATGGCACCTGGCACCAGCAGGTCCAGTGCCCAGCCTGGGACCTCCTCCTCCATTGGCCCTGTGCCACCTTCAGATGGAAGTGCTGCAGGGGATGGGGCTCATCCCCCCATGCAAGCGTGGGAGGAGGAGGGCCACCTATCACCCTCCGAATGGTCCGGGCTGTAGTGCGTAGGGAGATCGAGCATTCTCTCGCTGATCCCCTATGCCAGCTTGAGACACGAGTGGCACGGCTCATGGGTGAGCCTGCCCCTCCTACACAGCCCCCAGCACAGCCACCCTCTGGGCTGTGAAGGTGCAGTGGTGACTGCCCATGGGTGGGGATATCAGTTCCACTGTTGCCATCTTTGGGCTCATGGGCTTGCGATTTCCAAACATCCTTCCTGTACATGGTATTCACCCACCACATGTGTCATATTCTGCCCCTGTATGCATCTTGTTTGTCTTGTCTGTTTACCTCCCCAACCTAGCTCCCCAAATATACCTACTTCCCCTATCCCACATTCCACTCTCACCTGAAAAAAAAGGGCATTCTGCTCACAAAAGAAAATTACGCCCCATACATAGCTGAACATTTTTTAACACATGTCCGCTAGACACATAAACTGATATCCAATTGGCAGTACAACATACTTTGTTGTCCTCACCCCTCTCACAGGGGTTGAAGGTTTCATATTTTCCACCAAATTTATTGCATATGCACAGCTGTTGCTGTTAAAGAAATGGGTAGCTATGGGCCTTCCCTACACCCATCCTGCACATCCCGAGCTGTTTTCCCTACTGTATTTTCCTCTTTGTACCCCATTTTCACCACTTTCCTATCTCCCCATTTTCTTTCCTTTCAAAGAAATGAGCGCAGGGGTTAGCAGGAGTAAGCACTTTTAAGCAGTAGTTAGTGGGTTTGCGCAATGCTTAGCTAAGCGTACACACCCGCTTACAACTGCTTAAAAGTGCCATAGTCACTCTGTATGTCAGGGCCCTTGTTCTGCTCAGCAGCAAAATAAAATACCTCTGTCAGTCTCGAACCCCGGACCTTGTACACATTAGACGGCATGAAGTACCACTGAGCCATGGTAAACATACAACAAATTGGTGCTGAAATCAATATATCATGCATCAGAATGAGTGAATGTAAAGGATAAATAGGAATGCCATAACACAAATCCTGTTCTGTGGATCTTTATCAGCAGTTCTTGTGGAATTACATGACATAACTGTGAAATGAGAACCATCCATTCTAGCAGGAAATAATGTTACAGCAGCACTTTACAACCCTGACACAGTATCATAGCATGACAAACACTAGCATATTTGATTAGGCCAGAGGCCATACTTCCCAACTATGACTAATGTTCAGGCATGTCCCTGATTTTGAGAAAGGTTTTACTGTGTCCCTCTGAATCCCTCTGAAAGCTACTGACGTTAGGCAGAAAGGTGGTGAATTACACTTAATGAATAATGACAATAAGTAAGAGTTAGGCACCACTTGTACTTCAGGAAATGTGTATTAATCCATATGCTCTGGTTCTCTCAAAGTCTCAACTTAATGTCTCTAATATTGTAAAGGTGTACCTCACTTCTACCTACTTTTCCCTGAGTCTGTTCAAATATGTACCTGAGTGTTTGAGAGGCCTGGCAGAGGCAGAAACACACAGGCATATCAGCTATTCTGCTGTTACACACTGTGCAAATAGCTTTGGAAGGAGTTCCAGCAGCATACCCTTATGTTGGAGTACAACAGTGAAATACCAAGGGATGTAGCCATGTACTGGTAGCAACCAACTGTGACAATGCCATTGTTCCAGTGCTGAAAAAAACGGTGTGGTGCACAGACAAAGAATAACAGGCTAACCTCTGGCTACCATCTGGATAGGTCCACAGTTGGGAGCTACTCAGACAGACTACTTGCCTTGGTAAACTAACAGGTACACAGCAACCCTTTAAGTCCAGCAAGATGAAGTTCACACATTAACACATAATGCTCTCTGTTCTTCTGCACCCCTACCCAAATGTACAATAAACCTGTGTGTTCAGGGTCTACCAAGGGTGTAGGTAGGCATATTCAGTACTGAAATTTGTCCAGTTTTCTTGAGCAGCCTGTGCTAATGTCAACACTAAAAAACCACAAACTGTTCAAAAGTGAGTAAAGTAATATTCACAGTATAGCAGTTCACAAACAGTTCATGTGCCAAATGAATACATCTCAATAACTACTTTTGTATGGCAGTTAATTGTATAAGTAGAAAAGAAACTACATACACCCATGTATCTTGTGTTAGCATTTGTAGGGGTGAGTACAATTCTACACTGACAACTGTGTAGTGAAAGTGGCAACATTCAGGTCTGAGTACAACATTTAATTCACTGGCTACACCCCTAGCATCAGATATAAGAACTATACCAACCTTCTGACTTACACAACGGTGTCCACAGCAAACAAGCATGGGCTCCACTTTGGAAAGCTGAAAGGGCTACACCTACCTGACACAGCAATTTATAGCATTGGGTTGCTATGACAGTGAGTACTGCAATTACCACACAGCAGGCTGCATGCACTTACCAAATGGTGGCCACCAACTGGTGCAGAGGCCATCACATGCACATATGTAGATACCTATAAAAGCAGGCTGTACTTGCTGGCCACACATGCAATCATCCCACTGCAGACCCTGAGAGAGAGAGAGAGAGAGAGAGAGACAGAGACAGACAGAGAAAGAGAGAGAGAGACGCACACCCCCACCCACACCAGTGAAAAAAAAAATTAAAATAAAGCCAAAGATACAGTAAACTGAAAACTATGAACACATACAAAGGAAAGGTATGTAACAGATATGTATTTACTGGCATGTAGCAGATGTATTTGAAGACTACTCTACATACTTTGAAACATCAATATATGGCAGCAGTACGTATCTATGCACAGATGCCCTGCATAACTACTGCCATGGACAAATCAGTGTGTAGCTGTGCAGTGGGACATAACTGTGATATATGTAGCTCAGCATTAAATGTCAAACATCTGAACCATGTCATCTGTGTTCTGTACAGTAGTGTGGACAATGGCTGTTTGCTGGTATATAACATGTGGTGGTTAAACGCTGTGGGTGTGATTTGTTAGGTTTGCAGTGTTGCAGCCAGTGAGGCCTGCTAAAGCCACATGGGCTGAGAACACCTTCAATGCATTTTGCACAAGACTGTGCAATATCATTACATAACTGTATACCTCACATACTTCTCATAATTGATATTCCCACCATGAAAGGTGGACTGTATATGTGCCTATATGTATATCTATATGTACACCAATGGAGGTTTATATGTATGTGTGTATATATATATATATATATATATATATATATATATATATATATATATATATATAGAGAGAGAGAGAGAGAGAGAGAGGGAGACACAGAGTCATATTTACTGCGACAGATGTCTGGTGACAAAGCCATGGCCTCAAGCTCAATGTCTAAAATTCATTCGCATCCCTTTTTCTAAAAACTCTGGACCCATGAACTACCACATAGGTGGTAGTCGACTTAACACCGAAAGTGTGATAAGAGACCATGGGACACAGGTGGACAGTAGTCTCACCCTTGATAATCACAGTGCCACACTAGTCATGTATTCTGTCTACATGGCACACCTCATCACAAAAGCTGTGTCATCCAGGGAAAAAGAGATCAGTGTTCCCCTCTACTCATCACTCACAAAACCCATTATAGAGTACAATGCCCCTTCTGGTATGTACCTCACAAGACATCCACAGCAACTGGAAAGGCCACAGACATACCTCACAAAGAGTAATACTGTCCTCAAACAGGTGCCCTATGCAGACCGTCTCACAAAACCACAGCTAGACTGTGTCGCATACCGGTAACCCAGAGGTGACCTCTGCCTAACATAAAAAGCTATGTCAAACCCAGAGCTGTTGGACATGCTCCACGTAAACAGATCACTATCCCTATGAGCTACACGCTCTAGGGACCTAAACCTTGTCACCACAATGGACAGAACATGCTAGAGGGATAGATTCCTATCTCAGAGACATCCCATACTCTGGAACAAACTACCTATCAATAGCAAACAAAGCTCCTTAGTAGCACTCATCATGAATAGTCTTGATGATTGGATGGGAGATAGGAAATACACCCCAGGAATCACCTCTGTGTCTCTGCTTGACAGGGACACATGAAACTAAATTACTTGGGTGTCAAAGGCCAGGGTACCGTCTGGCTAGGCTTCTATAGGTCCTAGGGCCAATAGCCTATAACCTACCTATGAACTAATACACACCCACGTGCACTTGTTGCAATAATTGCTATGTGAGGTTGACTGAGTGTGATGGTGAATGTGTTGGTGAATGTGTCACAGTTGTGTATATGTTGGATAGCTTAGTGGATAACTGTTTCTGTTATGGTATTATGTGTCCTAGCTCTGATCCCAGCAAAAGATGTGTATGCTATTGCTAGCCAGAAAAAGCAGTATGGCATATGGTGTGACGTAGTCCCTTTGTGTTAACTGGGGTGTGCCATTGGAGGATAAAGCAGTACATGTATGCTTATTGATTGGTACTGCTGGTGAATCAAACCCCTGTATGAACTGTAGTACTACCTGAAGCTGTAGGCCTAAACAGCACAGTACGGTGTATGTCCACATTGCTTGGAAACACTGTTTTGTGTGTTCCCTATAGTCCTCACAGATTACATACCTCAGGCATAAGGGTTTGTAAGTACTGACACACAGTACTGTATGGTACACACATAAAGCTCATCTGGGTTGCCATACCTCTGTGTCCTGTATGTATGTCTGATGTGTGTGTGGGTATGCCTGTAACATGCCCTTGGTCATATGTGTGTTACAGGATATAAGTGGGTATCTAGCAACATGTATAGTCTAGTACAACAGTATGCCTCCTATATTCACGAATGTGCACATATTGTAGGCAGGGGTTTTCCATCAACAACTAGTGGGATATACGGTTATACTGTAACTGAACTTTACAATCATTGCAATGAATTACATATTTAGTTATGCATTAGCTGGATATATACCTCCTGTGGCTAGCTGGTGCATTGTGTCTCATACAGTGTGCCATGTACTGTTGCATAGTCTTACATAGTGGTTTCTCTTTGTTGCTGTGCAGAAAATGTTTTAATATATAGAGCGTGTCAGGCAGTTGTGGGTTGAGCACTGATATGTGGTATTGAAAGTGTGCATCCTCTGACAGACAATAGTTTGTTATTTATGGCAGTTCAGTGATATCTGTACTGTAGAATGTTAAGTGTGCCACATGACTTGCTCACACATATTGTTTTATTGTCTTCCAGGGTCATGTCCCACCATCGCAATCCTGCCTATAGCCGTGCAGGGGATGAGATACTAACCAACAGTCTCATCCAACAGTACACCCTGCTATTTTCAAGAACCAGCCAGGACCAGCATGAACGGACTGCACTGTGGCAAGATGTTGTCTGTAGGATAAATGACATAGGCATGCATAACTGGACTTATGAGCAGGTATGACATCACTGCAGTGATTTACTTAGACATGTTGGGCAGCATGCGTCTGATGTCCATAGGCAACAGCTTGCCACAGGTGGTGGGGTTGCCACCCATCCCCCCTCACCAGAGTGGAGGAGCTGCTCCTGAGCCTGGGGACTCCTGGCCAACAACAACAACAGCACACGTGCATCATTATGGAGGCCAGAGCCCCCCAGCAAGTTCACATGGAGCGTGCAGGTAAGATGGCATATCTGTAGACTACTGTTACCTCTATTGTTAGATCATGCATATGTGAGATGTGTACTGTGTAGATAGAATATGTGGAACCTAGTGTTGTTCAATACTGATAATTTCGAACATGATGTGCAGGCCTGTGACTGTCAACCATTGTGCTACTGTAAGATTGCAAACCCACAGTAGCAATGCCACAGTTGTTGCCACTGACAAACTGTTTCATATCCTTGTAGGTCCCTCTGGTGTGACAGCAAGGCAGCAGACCCATGCTGGTGAGTGTGTTCTACATTTAATGTTGCTAATAAAATGTGCACGTCATAGGTGAGGTGTAGGCCATGTACACATGTAACACACCTACGCATAATGCATGCTGTGCATGTTTGCTGTGAGACTATGCACATCTCAGTAACATGAGTGGCTGCCTCAAACACATGCAATACACAGAGCATTCCAAACAATTGTGGCTACACTATAGTGGACATTGGATAGGCAGTCGATACACATGAACACGACATACACAACTCCGTCATATGCAGTACATGTTAATATGCTACACATGTCATATTCAGACACACTATGTAAGGTCGCACTCCATTATCCCAAATGCCATCCACACAGCACACATAATATACCTGAGGGGTAGAGGCCTATCATGGGGCAGTGCAACACTCTCCAACACATAACACATTCATGTTAGGCAATGCTCCCTATTGGGCATCTTACAAACCTATGTAACAACTGGCTGTGAAATGGTGAATGTAGCCATGGTACTGTGGTACAGGTACAGCATGATAGGTGCCAATCTGGCACACATAAGTAGCCTTGAGTGACCACATGATGCTGCATGATGATGGCTCATGATAAAACAAGCCATCCAGTTACAGTAACCACAGTACTACACATAGCATTCATTGCTATACACCTCAATGTTGTGTGTGTGCAAACATATGCACCTATACACAATATGCATAGCAATCACCATTTGCACAAAGTGACACATATATGTCTTGTAATGTTTTGAGTGTATAGGTCACATGACAAACATTGGGTATGTGTGATGTTTAATGTTGCAGTTGTGTTGTAGCATGCCATGTCATGGCTGGCACTGGAATGTCCACAATATGTTCTACACTCACCATAACTACTGTACAATGGCTATGTTGAGCAATGGCATTCCATCAGGTATGCACGCACCACTCATCCCGTGTGTATACATAGCATGCATGAGCTAAACTGGTGTCCACAATTATCTGCTAAAGACACAGATGCTCTAATCAGTAATGGATATCTATGTGACACACAGATAAACATCCAGCCATGGTAGGTATACCTGTGAGTGATGGTGCACAGAACATTGCAGAGCTTGTAATGTGTCCATGTACACATTGCATTCCAGGGTGAGGACAATCACTGAACAGCAACACACATGCATCAAAGCCATGTATACTGTTATTAACAAGGACTGTCTACACTCGCACTGCATGCTGTTGAGCAACACACATCCTGCATGCTGACACGTGTGATATGACTGTTTGTCTTGTGATACTGTACCCCACCATCAACCGCTATTGGGTATGTTCTGGATTGCTGGTGGTGTGTGTGTGTGTGTGTGTGTGTGTGTGTGTGTGTGTGTGTGTGTGTGTGTGTGTGTGTGTGTCTCTGCTTTAGTGAGGAGTGTATTTGTGTGCATGTGTGCATGTGTGCATGTGTTCATGTGTGCATGTGTGCATTTGTTCATGTGTTCTGACATCATGTACAGGTCATAAAGTGTGTTTCCTGTCTTCCTCTTACAGGTGCTGAGGCTGGGCTGGTTCACTGCAGCAGGGAACCTGATTGCACTGGCTCAAATAGTGATAATGATGATAGGTGTGTTGAGGCACAGGTATGTTTGCCAGGGTTTGTCGTTGGGCCACCAATCGACAGCACACAGCTGTCCACCCCATCCATGCACACAGTCATACTGCCAATACATTCCTCATCACCAATACCCTTAGCTGAGGGACAGTCTACAGTCAGCAATGGCCAGGACAGTGTGGTACCTATGGCACATGCATCCGGACACAGCAGCCATACCCAGAGGTCTGGAATGGTACCACATAGGCTGATGTCCAGGGGATCTTGTCGGAGCATTGCTGGTCATCATGCCCTTGTCAGACATGCCACAGGTCTTACAACCTCACGCATGTTCCAGGCTGTCATGGAGGCACAGACACATATGGAACGGTACACCAGATGGGGACTAAGGGCACAGAGGGCACATAACACCGCTTTAAGTGACAGTATCCATGACCTAGCAGGTGCCATCTGTAATTACACTGAGTTCATGGATAGACATTGGGGTGAGACATTAGATGTCCTCTACAATGTCATGTCCATGTGTCAGGACAGTGTGGGATGGGTGAGACGTCGACGTGGACGTATGCCAGCAACATCAGCAGCTGGAAGTTGCCACGGACGTCCCTCAAGTCACAGCCATTCCCATAGTGCCAGTACCAGCCCCAGCAATGTTGGGGGTGGGCTGTCCATAGACCGTCCTAGAAGACTATGTGCACATGGCTCTGGACAGTCCCAGCAGGGACATGGGTCCAGTGTACATATGTCTACCTCTGAGGATAGTACTCAGTCTGGCTCAGTACTTGATACTGTCAGTAGCACCCCTGCCAGGCACAGGTACCATATCCGTGGCCAGAGACGGTGATCTGTAAAGCCTGGCAGGTACAGGCTGTCCCACAAATCCCCATATATGGCAGTCACATGGTGGAACTGTGTGCATGCAGACACACACACATAAACCAGACACCTAGGGCTAACACATGCCCGCACACATTACATTAACATTGGCCCATACCAGTACTCTTGGCCCTCACATACACACACACACACACACACACACACACACACACACACACACACACACACACATGTTGATTGTATGGCTCAATGTAGGCCTCTGGCAAGCCAACAACACACCCTGTGCATATGATGAAACCTGTGCCACCTCCTGTCATCTGTAACATTGATGCAGGAACAGGCTAACATGGTGCTGATGCACAGGGTGACTTTATGGCAGTATAGCAATGTTAGCATGCTGTCAGCAGTAAAGTGTAATGTTATCCTTGAAGGTGTAGCTCAGCAGCCATGATGCATTAAAGCTATGATTGTCAATGTAGTATTGTTTACACAAGAGTTAATCCCAATAGTGTATTGTCTGTCCACATGCCACTTGGCTGATGTGTGTAGTATTGGCAGCATGTGTTAGAGAGTGGACAGTATGTGTGGGATGTGTGCAGCACAGGTTTGCAGGTGTACATTTGTGAACATGGTGGAGGTGCACTGTCTACATGTACGTGCATAGTGGACACATGGGCAGGGTGACATGCCCTGTATTACAGAGTGTTAACACTCCATAGTTTCTATTGGTGGCCAGTATGCATTGTACTACACACATTTTGGAACTTGGGTACACATGTGTGTATGACATATTTTGACACTGTGCTGTGGGTGATACTGTTACTATCTGTCATTGGTTTGCATTCTGGTAGTATACATAACCTCTGCAGCCTGACCATAAACAATTGTTAGATGATGTCTTGACAACTGACAGACAGATGTAGGACACACAGTAACATTTGTACCCTTCAGGAACTATACTATGCCAGTAACCAGTGGTGTTCTCCTGCACCCATTCCTGGGACCACTCCTGATTGCCATATAGCTCACTTAGGTACAAGCAAACACAGTAGGGATATGTCCGTCCATGTCTGGGAATGCATACTGTGGCCTATAATGCATTCTCCAGATGACACACACATCCTCCACAAGGGTATCATACGGACAGATACTTGTTGTCAAACCCATGTTGTAAAACTATAAGCCAACTAAAGCATGGTCATCCACCTTTACAAAACATAGTATCCCCCACAGTACCACAGTGGTAGTAGCCCCCAACATGTTGACAGGTACCGATGGGTACATACAGCCAAGTGTTACATCATCTCTCCTTTGGTAATCCCATTTCCAAAGGTATTTTGAAATCCCTCGGTGAATCACATAAGCAATAAGGGGTCTGCATGCATATCCACAAAGGTTGTTGTACACCTATAATGAATAGCCATCATTGACAGACTTTGCTGCATTTTAACTGGTCTGAAATATACCTCAGGCATAAACCCTCACTCACACTATTCAATAGAAACCATAATGAGTGTGCGTGACACAGATGACTTAGGCCAGGGATCACTGCAGTGGCTGGGATTGTCACAAGCATACAGATGTGATCTAAGGTCTGGAAAGCAGCAGCACACTCTGGCAAAGATAACAGATGTGTTCATGGAGAAAGCAGGGTTCCCACCTCTGAAATAATTGAGGTCACATGTACTTATATGAATTTGCCACACAGCTACCTGACGTGCAGTGCACATACTGTTGTCATTGTGATATGTCATACAGTAGTAAAAGCAAAACCCACAACACAGTCACCAACTGTGTCACACACATAGAACACACACACACACACTCACCAAGTGCAGGATTCAAACCCCTACCTAACTACTTTATGATACTAGAGCAGTACGCATTTACATGATGAACTATACACATTACTGGGAGTTCTCCTTTCCACAGGTATATTTGTAGGATGGTGACATCATCAGACTTGACAAAGATAAGTATACCACTTTTAAGGTGTTATAGTTATCTCCAAAAAGGTTGCTCCTCTACAAGGAGATACACACACTGTCATGTGGAGGATTCAAATCCCTACCTAACTACCTCATGATATTAGAGCAGTATGCATTTACACAACGCTCTATACACATTACTGGGAGATCTCCTTTCCACAGGTATATTTGTAGGATGGTGACATCATCAGACTTGACAAAAATAAGTATACCACTTTTGAGTTGTTGTAGTTGTCTCCAGAAAGGTTGCTCCTCTACAAGAAGATACACATGCACACACAGTTGTCAAGTGCAGGATTCAAACCCCTACCTAACTACTTAGTGATACTAGAGCAGTACGCATTTACAGAACATGCTACACACATTACTGGGAGTTTGCCTTTCCACAGGTATATTTGTAGGATGGTGACATCATCACACTTGACAAAGATGGGTATACCACATTTAAGGTGTTGTAGTTGTCTACAAAAGGGTTGCTCCTCTACAAGGAGATACACATACACGCATACAGTTGTCAAGTGCAGGATTCAAACCCCTCCCTAACTACTTAATGATAATAGAGCAGTACACATTTACACGACGCACTATACACATTAGTGGGAGCTCTTTTTTCCACAGGTATATTTGTAGGATGGTGACATCATCAGACTAGACAAAATGGGTTACATTAGGTGACATTAGGTGGGCTACATAGAAGGAATTTGTAGACACTTTGGCAATGTGATCATCAAAGGATAGTTTACTGTCTACCTGTGTCCCCAGGGCCATAATTACATTCTCTGTACATACTGGATTCCCACCTATGTGGTAATTTGTGTGCACTTTGTTTTATCCAAAGGGGATGATTATGCATTCTTTGGCATTCTGCTTGAGGGCATTGTTTTGACACCAGGTATCTGTCTGCGTATAACCCTTCTGTAGGATGTCTGTGTCAGCCATGGAGTCGATTATGGACCACAGTTATCAGTCATCTGCAAACTTGTTCAGCCATACTCCTCCCGTGCTTGCCTGTACCTCTGAGCAGTATCTACTGAACAGGTGGGGTCCCAGGACCAATACCTGTGGGATGCCATTTGTGACTGGTTTAGAGTCGGACATGATACCTGCAACTCTGAACATGTGTGTTTGATCTGTGAGACAGTTGGCCACCCATCCTGTGACATAGCTGGTAATGGTCAAGCTGGTAAGCTTGTCCATGATGCCAGAGTGGGGAATGGTGTTGAAAGGCTTTAGTGAGGTCCAGGTGGGCTGTGTGGACTACATTCACCACCAGCTATCTCCTTGATAACTGTTTCAAATAAGTCAACTAGGTTTAGGAGACAGGATCTACCTTTAACAAAGCCAAGTTGGGTAAAGTCCAGTGTCTGTAGGTCCCCATTGTCTCTGTTTATGGGTTTCATGATAATTTGCTCCATAGCTTTGCAGACCAGGCTGAGTAGGCCTATAGGGCAATGGTTTCCTGGTTCTGTTGTGGCACCCCCTTTGTGGAGCTGGATGACTGTTGCTGTATGCCATTCCTTGGGTACATAGCCTGTGGTAAGGTTGAGTCTGGACAGTGAATGTAGGTGAGGGTGTAGTTCCTTTTGGAGCTGGTGTAAGTCGCAGCCTGGGATACCATCCAGTCCCATTGATTCTGTGTTCTTAGGTTTGGAGAGGGCTGTTTCTACCTGCATGTCCATGAAGTCTGGTGCTCTGCATTCTTCTGGGATGGACACAGGCTCTTTTGGGGGTGATGTGGAGGGGGGGAGTTTGCACTGAACTTTTCCCCCAGGATGTGGGCAATGTAAGTTGATTCAGTGTATCTTTTTTCCATTTAGCAGTAGCTGACAGCATTTTTGAGAGTTCCACCTAAATGTTTGGTATAGCTAACAAAGGCTTTGTGGCTGTTATTCTTACATTCCTTGGCAATTTGTCTTTAGAAACTGGCCTTGGATTATTTTATGCATGATCACTGTTTCTTCCTAATAATGATCAGTGATGCCTTTCCTTATGTGAAGTTTGCTCTATCATGTGTTCGTTCCCTCCTTCTGTTGTATAGCTCATTTATATGCAACAACCACCAGATTGGTTTCCTATATTTGGAGGAGTGCATCATGGTTTTATTTGGCATGTCTCAATACATGCATCCCTGTAGATGCTCATAGAATGCACTTGTAAATGATTCTGCAGATTGTATAGCATTATCCTATAGCAAGGGTGCTTTAGAACTTTCCACTTTGGTCTTGAGAAGTGTGCTGTTTGCTTTAGAAACTTTCTTCACAGTGGTTTCCTTGACTTTGGGGGGCGTGATGTGAATGTCCAGTGTGACTACTTTATGATCTGATATTACCAGCGAGGGGTTTATCTCTGTTGTGGAACACTGGCACCCCATGTTGGTGATGATCAGGTCCAGTATGTTGTCACCTCTAGTGGGCATGGTAACCAGCTGTTCCAGAGCATTTGAGTTTTTAAACTCTGGGAAGCATTGGGCAAAGGACGTTGTACATGAGTAATTCACCCAGTCAGTGTTTTGGTAGTTGTACTCTCCTCATATAATGGTGTTTGGTAGGACATTTGTATTTTCCACTGTTGTCAGGAATACTGGGTGAGGTTCCTGAGACAAGGTAGGTGATCTGTAGCAGGCTACAATCTGATAAGCAGCTTTGCACAATGTTAGTTGCACTTGCATGTTCTCCAAGGCCTCATGCTGTGCCACTAACCTGAAGGTGTGGGTATCCATAGGGTAAATGGATACACCACTTCCTTTTGTATTTCACTCTGGGTTATGGGGCCGAAGATCTGAGGGATTGTGAGTGTTTTATGTGGAACATGTCCAACAGCTCTGTGTTTGACATAGCTTTGTATATTAGGCAGAGATCACCTCTGAGTAGGCGATATGCGAGAGAGTACAGCTGGAGCATTTTGAGACTGTCTGTGTATGGCATGTATTTCAGGCCGCTAATGCTATTTGTGAGGTATGTCTGCAGCCTTTCCAGTTGTTGTTGATGTCTTCTGAGGTACATAGCAAAAGGGGCATTGTACTCTGTTATGGATCTAGTGAGTGATGAGTAGAGGGGAACAATGTCCTCTTCTATCCTGCATGAGACACCTTTTGTGATGAGGTGTGCCACATAGAAGGATTTCTGGACTACTGCGGGGATGTGATTATCACAGTTGTATCCACCATCCACCTGTGACGCAAGGTCTCTAATTATACTTTCAGTGTTAAGTATACTACTGCCTATGTTGTAGTTCATGGCTACAGAGTTTTTACCAAAGGGGATGACAATGCACTTTTTGGCACTGAGCTTGAAGCCATGGCTTTGACACCAGGTATCTGTCTCAGTGAGGCCCTTTTGTAGGATGTTCACATCTTCAGTAGTTTTGATTATGGCTCCTAGTTTGCAGTCATCTGGAAACTTCATTAGCCACAGACCTTCCATGTTAAAGTTTACTTCAGAGAAGTAGATTCCAGACAGGACAGGAGCCAGGACTGAACCCTGTGGTACTGCACTTGTCTCTGGTCTAATGTCGTACTTGGAGTCTGCTACTTTCACAGTGTGTATTCTGTCAGTTAGCATCCCATCTTGTGACATAGTGATTTTATACCTTGTTTAGTGGGTTTATCTATAATTCCAGAGTGGGGGGATGGTGTTGAAAGCCGTGGTAAGATCTACATAGGCTGTGTGAACCACCTTACCCTTGTCTATGGGTCTGGTGACTGCTTCAATGACATCTATCAGGTTTAGGAGACATGATCTGCCTTTTACAAATACAACATGGTTGTGGTCCAGTGTTTGGAGATTACCAATGTTTTTTTTATAAGTTATATGATGATACATTCCATGGCCTTGCAGACCAGGCTCATCAGGCTAATGGGCCGCTAGATCCTGGGGACCGTGGTGTCTCCCCCCTTGTGTAGTGGGATAACCGTTGCTGTGTGCCATTCAGCAGGCACAAAGCCTGAGGTGAGGCTATGACTGAACATGGTACGTAGGTGTGGTGCCTGTTCGTTCTGTAGTTTGTGTAGACCACAGCCTGGGATGTTATCTGGTCCCATAGATGCTGTGTTACTGGCTTTGGAGAGTGTTTTTTTACCTGTGCAGCCATGATGACTGCAACTTTGCAGTCTTCCGTTATGGAGATGTGCTCATTCATGGGTGAGGGGGGGTAAAGTTAGCACTGATCCTATCTGCCAGGATGTTGGCAATATCAGTTGGGTCTGTAATCTGTAAATTTAGTGCCATTGTGCTGTCACTCAGAGCAGATCTGAGTGTTGCCATTGAGATTCTTGACATAGCCATAGAATGCTTTGTGGCTGTCTTTAGAATCAGTGTCGATTCTGTTTTCATAACTAGCTTTGGAGGATTTTATCATGGATCACATCTTCTTACTGATGTGGACCATGGAGCTCCTCCCCTCATGGGATTTTACCCTGTTTTGCAACAGTATTTTCCTTCTGTTGTGCAGTTTGTTTATGGCAGGGGAACACCAGATTGGCTTCCTTTTCTTGGAGGTTAGTGTCTTAGTTCTGTTTGGGATAGCATGATGCATGCAGTCATGTAAGTGCTTATGAAGTGCAATTGTGAAGGATTAAGTAGTCATAACTGCATTGTCCATCTGCATGTGTGTCCTGCAATTCAGCACTTCTGTCTTAAGAAGCATGACGTTGGCTTTGGAGAAATTATTTAACACGGTTTCCTTAATGGGGGTATGGGTCCAGAATGTGGCTATGTAGGGTGATTAGCTTATGGTCAGTTGGGACCAATGAGGCGCTGACATCAGGTGTGGAACACCGGTCACGCAGGACAAACCAAACCCCGTAACCAACACAAATAACCACAAAGTGAGCTAAATGCTATTCATTGCCAGAAGTCTCAGCCTCCAGATGCACACACTCGAGGCACTTCTCATTATGGAGAATATTGATATCTGTGCAGTATCGGTAACCTAGTTCAAGGCTCCAGACAGCACACCAGCACTACCAGGATACTACTCATTCCATACCTTCCAGCATCAGAACCTGAATCATAGCACATAGGGTGAGGATGTATCCATATTCATCAAGGATACCTACACCTCTCTCTACATGCTCTCTACAGGATATGCACCCATAGAATGTTGCACAGCAACGTTCTTCACACTCCACAGAGGTGGGGCCATGAAAACCCCTTGGCATTCATGCTCTATGAGCCTGACAATTGTGTTCTGCAAGGCAATGGAGCCAATCATAATGGAAGTCAACAATACAGAGATTGGGAACCTTCACACAGTTGAGCACACACAGTTTGGCTTGGTCAAAGGCAGAACACGCCTCCTGAACTAGGAGGATTTCTTTGACAGTTACCCAGGCTACGGATGATTGAAATGAGATCCACACAGCCTACCTATGCCTCGCTAAGGCCTTTGACACCATTCCCCAGTCAGGTATCATAGATGAACTCACCAACCTGGCCATGAATCCATACATCACAGGATGGATTGCAAACTGCCTCACAGATAGATCCCACACATTACGAGTTGCTGGCTACATGTCAGACGGTAATGACTGGTGTCCCCCAGGGTTCAGTCCTGGGGTCCCTCCTGTTTGGTATAGATTTCTCAAATGTACATGCCAACACAGGAGAGTTGTGGTTGACTAAGTTTCCTGGGAATTGTAAAGTTTGCCATAATAGATTCCACGGAAAACAGACATATTCTCCAGAAGGGACTCTATGAGACAGATGTGTGGTGTCAGAATCATGGCCTCAAGCTCACTGTGGCAGAATGCATAGTAATCCCCTTTGTTGAAAAAAAATACACACAAACTACCACATGGGTGTTACCCCCTTAAAAATGACAAGGTGATACGGGATCTGGGGGCACAAGTAGATAGTCATCTTTCCTTTGACAACCATGATGCCAAAGTGATTGGGAGATCCTATGTGGCCCACCTAATCAACAAAGGGTTTGCATCAGGATCCAAAGAGGTAGTGTTGGGACTCTACTCTTACATCATCAGACCCATCATTGAGTACAGTGCACCATTTTGGATGTACTCGACTTAGCATATCCAGCAGCTGTAGAGAACACATAGGTACCTCACCAAGAGGATTACTGGCTTCAGACAGTTGTGTTATGCAACGCAACTGGTAAAACTACATCTGTTCTTCGTTGCGTACCGCCTACACAGAGGCACACGCTGCCTAACATACAGAGCCAAGTCCAACACATGACTGTTGAACATGCTCCATCTACACATAATAACACTGAGTCGCCATACACATTCCAGGGATATGAACCTCATCAGGATGATGAATACAACATGCTGGTGGGATACAGTACCATCCCAGACACTTGCCTTACTGTGGAACAGAGTCCCAATGTACATCAGACAGAACCCCTCGCTGACACTCTTCAATTGGAACCTTGATGAGTGGATGGGAAACAGACAGTTCATGCCAGGCATCACATCAGCAGCCCCACTAGAAAGGGGCTTAGGGTACTAACTATTAGAACTAGGCCTTGGGAGACTACCCAGTGGTGTGGTGAAAGCTGCACAAATTGCGTAGGCTGATATATGCCTTCATGGAGATAGTCTACTACATACCTATGGACCTATGTGACAGGTACATGTCTACAGATAGTAGATGTGTACTTCATTGTACAGTCATGTTGTACAGCAGGCACATGGACCACATACACTGTAATGCTTACAGATACTGGTGGCTGTTATGTACAGTGGGAGAGATGTGCACCTCATGTCTTTCGTGCCATTGGGATGTGTGCTGGGTGGGACAGTCCTGGATGGCTCCCTGTCATGGTCACCCTCTACACACATCTCTGCCCATCCATCTTTGGCTTATTATACTGTGTTCCCCCTACATATATATATATAGGTACATAGGTAGGTGATAGGCTATCTGCCTGAAGGCATATATTAGTATGTCAAGAGTGTGCAGCTATCACTACCCATGGAGTTAGTTCCCTAGGCCTCTGTGTAGTAGAGCTGATGAAGTGATCCATGGTGTGACAGTTCAGTTTCACATACACTCATCAAGACTCCTCTGGAAGAGTGTCAGTGAGGGTCTCGGCTTAATGTCGGTTGGGAGCCTGTTCCAAAGCAAGGGAAGTCTGTGAGTTAGTCATGTATCCCACCAACATGTTCTATTTAATGTTGTGATGATGATATCCCTAGAGCATGTGGTACAGTGAGCCTGTGTTTACATCAGATAGCGCATGTACATCAGTTCTGCATTGGACATCGACCTGTCTGTTGGGCAGAGATCTCCTGAGTAGACAGTATGCAACAGAGTACAGATTGAGTTAAATTCAGTCTGGTTGCATGGAGCAACTGTTTGAGGCCATAATACTCCTGTTGAGGTACTTCAGTGGTCTTTTCAGCTGCTGAAGGTGACTAGTCAGATTCATCGGAAGTGTGTTGTGGTACTCTCTGACGGGTCTGATGACTGATGAGTAGAGGGAACCTCCTTTGACCTACATGCAAAGTCCTTGGCAGTTTGTGGGAACACATAGCATGATTTTCTAACCACTTTGTGAATATATTTCTGGAAGTAGAGATGACTATCCACATGTGTCCATAGATCCCTTATTATCACCTCCATATTTAGGGTGTTGGCACCTATGTGGTATTTGTATGACTGTAGCTCGAGGGCATAATTTTTACACCACATATGTCTGACTGAGACCCTTTTTAAGGATGTCTCTGTTGTCCCACACAAAGATTATGACAACTTTTTTGCAGTCATCCACAAACTTTGCTAAACATAGCCCTCGTGTGTTTGACTGTATTTCTGAAAAGTATACACCAGACAGAAGGGGTCCCAGGACTGAGCCATGGGGGACAGCAGTTGTTACCAGCTTGAACAGGAGACCATAATTCTTACCTTATGGGATCTATCTGTGCCTCAGCTGGCAATCCATCAGATGACATACATATTTATTGGTTGTTGATTTTGTGGATACGACATGTGTCTGGGATATTGGAAGAGGGCTTTCCAAGGTCTATGTGGGACAAGTGTAGCTCATTTCATTGATGTATGTCCTGGGTGACTGCCTTGAAAACAGTCTAGCAGGTTTGGGAACCATGATCTGCCCCTGACCAAACTGAAATTGGTAGGGTTGGGTGTTTGTAGGCTCACAATAGCTCTGTTTATGAGTTCCATCATGATGGACTCCATGGCCTTGCAGATCAGGCTTAATAGGCTTATAAGATAATAGTTCCTATGGTCTGTTGTGCACCAACACTTGTGGAGTGTGCCAAATGTTTCTGTAATGCATTCAACAGTTTCATATCCTGTACAGAGGGTGAGTCTCAACAGACTGTTCAGGTGCAGGGTCTGTTTATTTTGGAGTTCACATATGACACAGCTAGGGAAGCCATGTCATCCCATAGACGCCGTGTTTTTAGGTTTGGAAAGTGCTGTTTAACCATTGTATATGTGATTTCTGGGTTTTTACAGTCTCCAGGTATGATAATGGGCCCTTTTGTCAGTGAGAGGGGGGGTAAGTATGTATGAACCTGTCTGACAAGATGTTGGCAGTGTCAGTCATGTACATGTATTAATTTACAGTTTGCACTGTCTCAGAACATATATGTGTTTACATTGATATTTATGATATTGCGAAATAAAGCCTCATGGTTCTCTATGGACTCTTTGACAATATTTTTGCCAGAGCATGGATTGGATAATGTTAGGAGTGCTCATTGATTACTAATGATACTGATCGGATATTTATTGGTCTTCTTTGAATTTTCACTTTCTCTGAATGAGTTCAGTACTTGTAGTACATAGTCTGATTATGACAGGAGTCCAATATATTGTATGGGTCTGTTTTCATATCACTGTGTGCACAAGAAAGGATTGATGGATAGTGACATGTTTCTGGGGTGAGAACTGCAACTGCCAGATATGTGTGGCCCACTGCTGTACTCAGACATGGCCTAAGTGTGTGAGCATGCCCAGTATGACCTTTCAGTATGTTGTTGACTGACATTTGCTTCGTTTATTGAAGTGTGTGAGCATGCCCAGTATGGACATATATACTATATGTGTGTGAAAAATCAAGTTGTTTTTTACTTCAAGGCTCACCTTTGTGTTGTACATCGACAGGAAGCACGCTGTGCCTGCAGGGTTTCCATGAGTCGCTTTGCATAGACTTATCAACATTTCTTCATACAGGGGGGACAGCTATTATTTGCACATTTCTACCCAGGGGGCACACCTGATTGTTACTGTGGGTGTACATTGGATGAGGGTTTCACCTGACACTTATACACATTTGCTAGGCCTGCACTGCATTGCCAGGTAATCCATTTCAGTCTGTACTGTTGCCTATCATACTGGCTTGAGGCATACTACTGTACCACAGAACTTAGCTTCCAATTCCATGTTTATTAGTTTGTGACTTCATAGCCTACCCAGCCCACATCACACTGCCTGGCCTGCTGTTATCTGTCTGCATAGGTCTGGGAGACGTTCAGAGGGCATGATACAGTATTTGTTTGTGTTTGCGTTAGTCTACAATTGCCCTGCTGTGTCTGTGCCAGTGAAATGCTGCCATGGCTTAGTGATTCAGTACTGTGTCTATAGTGCACAGTATCCTGAGTTTGAGCCCTGTCACTGCTTTTTATTTTCCTGCTGGGCAGACCTGACTGGTTAAGAAACAGTAAAGCAGGTGTGAGCGTGTTTAGCCGACTTTGCCTGACTTTGCCCAACGGTTCCCAACATTGCCCAACGTTGCCTAACGTTGCCCAACATTGCCCGACGTTGCGCTAGTTTGTGCGGCACGCAGCTCCGCGCAATTGTGCTTAAATATGCTAAATAGTGGTAAAATGTGCTTAACACTGCTTTATATTGCTTAATATAGGGCAATGATGCCTCAGGTGGTGCTGCAGGGCTGCCTATGTTGGATGCACATAATACCCTCCCTATGCATGTTTGAAACAGGTAGTGTCAAGTTAGGCATCCCTTTTATTGTATGTGCTTGTCAGAGAGAGGTGCCATTTCCAGGGTTCCTACTGATTCAGTGTATGTGCTATGCGTTGTCTCTTTGCCAAGGCCAGGGCATACTGGGCAAGCCTCCTTCTGCCTACTGGGGCAGGCTCAGGTTGTTCCTCCTCTGAGTCACGCTGTGCCTGTGCAGGCCTTGGCAATGGTGGGGGGCTGTTTGGCCCTGCCTCATGCTGTTCCTGCTGCAGCTGTTTTCGCAGGATCATATTGTGTAGCATGGTACATGCCATGACAATTTGGGTACATGTAGTTGGTGAGTACTGCAAGACTCCACTGGATGTATCCAGGCACTGGAACTGTGACTTGAGCATCCCAAACACATGCTCAATTATGTTTCTTGTTTGTGCATGTGCCTCATTATGGAGTTCTTGTTCGGGTGTGTGTGCATTTCTGATAGGTGTCATCAGCCACGGCTCCAGTGCGTATCCAGCATCCTCCACTAGGTGACCATCAGGGATGTCCCCATTGGCAAATCTCTGGTACAGCTGCATTAGATGCCAGATGTGGGAATCGTGATAGCTTCCAGGGCAGCCAGCACACACATTCATTATTATGCCTTGGGCATTGCACATGACCTGGCAGTTGATGGAGGGGAAGCCCTTGCGGTTGATGTAGACACTACCCTGCTCACCGGGTGGTGCTTTGATGTGTATGTGCGTGCAGTCTATTGCACCCACCACCTCAGGGTATTCCGCTATTTGGGAGAATTGGGGAAATATACATGCTCACCGACATGTGCTGACATGGCATCCAGGAACTGGTGCAGTACCCTGGATGCTGATGCCTGTGAAACACCCATCATATCACCAGTTGGTCTCTGGAAGGTACCTGTAGCTAGTATTCATAGGCAAACACATACCTTGGTATCCACTGTTGTTGATGATGATGGTGGTGATGATGATGATGAGTTAATGGCTTCTGGTAACATGCTTAACTTGCACAGTCTTAAAATTTACACTGTATCTAACTCATGTTATATGACTTATGTATTCAGTTTTATATATTTCCATGCAAGTCTGATTATTGTGCCACATATGTAAATATTGTACAGAGACTGCTGAGTCTACAAAAGACTTTAAATGCATATAGTTTATAGATACATTACTTACTGTTTAATCTTATGTCTCTTGAATGAAGTGTTTGTGGAACTTTTCTCCTTAGGTCTCAGCTGGAAATGGGCAATGTCAAATCATACTCCTCCAGAAAACAAGCAAATAAATAAATTATGCTTTTCTGTTTTGACAGCTCTGTAATAGTGTGATGACCCTCCACTGGACCAGTAATCAAAGAGCCTCAATCCTCACCACTGGCACCTGTGGGAGATGTTCAATGAGAGGATAACAGGTACACACACAGTATTTCCAAATGTAGCTCTCTGCATCAAATGCAATTGCCCTTAAGAGCACACAGAGACCACAGTCAATCCAGGGCTGGTTTCCTCATTCTTTCTCCAAATCCCCAATAAGACTCCCTACTGACACAGCTATAGAGTTCAGATCTCAGCTGAGTGACCAACCAAGACCTCCAGTACCCTCTCTGTCCAACCAGTGCTTTGTGTCCCTGCCCAAGTAGCTGACACCTGCACTCTTTGAGGTTTGATTTACACACACACACACGCACGCACGCACGCACGCACGCACACACACACACACACACACACACACACACACACACACACACACACACACACCTCCTAGGAGAGGCTGGCACAGGTTTACTAGCTATGTCCCCTTTCTCTCAGACTATAAGGTAGTTTCCAATGCCATCAACCACTCATACACAGCTACTTTAAGGCCCTTAACAAAGGGTGATCAATGTTACTGTGTAATATTAATATTAATACAAATGGTAGTTTGACCAAGAGCAAGGCTTTTAGGAGTGCCCCTCACAGTGTCACCAAATAAATATGCAAGTACTCTCAAAACTTAAATATATCTATACAGAATGGCCACAATAAAATGTTTAAATATATATAATAATGAATAATAAAAGAACAAGGCAATACCGAATATATATTCACAGTGACATCAGAGTTCAAAACCACAGGAAATATTTCAAATAACATTGCAGTACAGGCTCACACAACTAAAGAAGCTTCACTATATTCCTGATTGAATCTAAGAGAATTATAATATTTCCTGGAATCTTACTTCATCAGAGCAAGGCAGATGTGGTTAATGTTTCTTATTGATGTTGTTATGTCCAAGACAGAATACACAATAGTCTGTCTCACTAAGAGACTTCTCAAATTAATATCTAAAATATTACTGCTGGGATAGCTTGCAGAATGAGAGTTCTGGTCGTCTGACTTCTAGCTCTCAGACCAAAACCCCCATTACTAGAAGCTGGCAGCATTTAGTATCTACCTGTAAAAATATACAGACAAGAGCTTTTGCACACATCTTTGGCAGGTGATGGAAGTCATAAAACAATCGCATTCCTTCATGCTTCAAAAGTAGCAATTAGTTCACTCAATTGACAATACAGAAAGCTTCTTAGTACAGACTTTGTGTCTCTAGCTGCATTGAAAATCTGAAAGATAGCCTCTTTATTGTGTATAATGAATAAAGAGGACCAGTGGAGTGAATGCTCAACGGAACAACAAGCTCAAAGATAAATAGTTAAAAACAAACACCGCTGAGCAAAACAATGGAGGATTGCAGTCTCATTTAAATCACAAGTAGCTCCTAAATCCAATAGCCAATGATGTAAATAATCCAAGTGCAGGCGAGGTATGTAAAAAGCAGGTTTATTAATAAAAAGAGGTGAGCGCTTTCGCATGAGCTTCTTCAGACCTATACAACTAAACTGTCTGTAAACATCAGTTTAAAAAGCCAAAATGGCGCCAAAATCCTGTCCATTATTTAAAGGTACATGGCTCATTAAAAATATCATGTAAAAAAGTCATATATAAAATTCCTATACACCATCATAAAACAGTACGGCATTTCAAAACAAAGCCATTATAGGAATTTTATATATGGCTTTTTAAACTGATGTTTACAGACAGTTTAGTTGTATAGGTCTGAAGAAGCTCATGCGAAAGCGCTCTTTATTGTGTAGCCTATACAGTAATTTAATTTCTGATATTTTTCTAAAGTTTGCTGGACTGAGGTTAACCTCCAGTTTCCTCTGATAAGCATATGCATTTAAACAGTTACAATAGTGCAGGTACATTACTGTTCTCTTCCAGGAGGGCACACTGTAGTGACATTTCAAACACAGAACTCTACAAATACCTTTTCAACATACACATCTGTACAATCAGTTTGATATGTGCATGCATACAGTTCTAATATATTTGTAACAGAAGCATCTTATATAAATCATTTTGATATTCACCAATGACATATAATTATTTACAAAATTCCAGCTAGCTGTGCTGGCGGTATCTCCCTTCGTCACAAATAGTTACATGAATTTTAGTCTCAGACTAATGCAAAACATCTTTGAGCAATATTTCCTATGCAGTAACCAGTATTAATCCTTTCTATCTCTACTGAAGAAGACGTGTGTGCAGTCTGAATGCAGACAACTGCTAGGATGCAGATAATCTATGGAAGTTAGTCCTCAACAAAATCTCTAAGCAGCTCTAGTGCATGATGTCTTCTATAAGACACTTTTAAAATCTGTTTTCCTAAAGCTAATATATTTAGCATTCCTGTGCTCAACACCTGTCCAAACCTGGGCCTCCTTTTGCTGGCCAGAGCAAAATGAGGTTAAACAGCCATTAAATTACTGGACAGAGCTGTAGCACACCCATGCTAAGATTGCTGGTGTTCACTCTGCTACATTATTTATTTGATGTAAACTTGAACTTCAGTAAGCACTTCATGTTTGGCAGCACAACCCAGATTTTTCTACCATATGAGCAGTGGTTTCAGGTTCACCCAGTTTTGTTTCCAGCAATAGTAAGCATCTGTCAAATGCAACATTTAAATATATCAACAGTGCTACCAACAGTCAACGCCATTGTCCATGTGAAAGAGATGCTACTGTTTATTTACAAAGTACAGACAGATGTTATCAGTATGGATCAGTAATCATTATTCTTGTGAAAGTGGAGTAGGTCAGCAACTAGCAAAAAAGTAGTTAATAACTGCAAATGCAATGGTATTTGTTTAATATAGTTTGAGGCAGTTATGTATCTGGATTTGATAGTAAAAGAAATACATGAACCATGTTTTTTAAATGAAACAGCAAGACAGAAATAAATGCATTAACAATATGTAAAGTGTGTGTGTGTGTGTGTGTGTGTGTGTGTGTGTGTGTGTGTGTGTGTGTGTGTGTGTGTGTGTGTGTGTGTGTGTGTGTGTGTGTCTACCAAAAGAAACAGAGACAGAATTCTGATTAAACGTACTGCATTAACTCTGAGACTGAATGTGCAAAAATTATCCCCTTCTTTTTTTTATTTTGAATCAACAGTGTTACACATTGTTCTTGAAGAAGTCTAAATGAACACCTGTTTTTTAAAATTGCATAAGGCCCAACTGCTTCTGATATATGCTGACCAGGGTGAGTAATGTTTCAGATGCACGCTTAATTAAGGGTATGAGCAGTGGAAGGGACCATTACAGAGCAGGCTGAATGCTGTCATTATACATCGATTGGGCCACAACATGCAATTACTCATTGTATTCAAGGTTATCAAAACACATGGCATTAAACTTGCTATAGAGTAATTTTATTCAGCGTGTCTGAAAGTAGATTTAAAATACTTCAGGAAATTGCATTGAGAAGACTGTTATCCAACTGTCCACATGATGAGACAAAAATCACTGCAAGTAAAATTCTTTGTCGGATATGTATTTGTGAACAAGATTATAGTAAAGGATTGTGTTGTTGGGGAAAAAGGGAAAAAAGTTAAAAAGATGTAAATTTCTGTAATAATATTTCTTTGAGGTATTCCAGCTACAAAATGAAGTTCAGCTAGAAGTTCTGTGATTTATATACTGATTCATTTAAAGAAAAATATATGATTTACGGGACTTGAAAATATAGTGAGGACAGATGACAACAGCTAGAAAGTGTGGCTAGTGCATTAATTTTAAAAATGTTGAGCTGATATGACTTCTAAAAATGAATATTTTAATAAGCATCACGTTTCTAAACAGTCAAAAAGGCTTTAATTTTAACCTGGCAGTGCAATGCAGATTGAAATGTATTTGAAGAAGTATTTATGCTTTCATTTCACATATATGGCTATCGATTTTTAGAATGTCAGAGAAGTACTATAGTTTCTTTTTCAACATAACATAGCATTTATTTTTAAAGAATTTAGTAGAAAATAATGTATTCAGTCATAATTATGATAGAAACAACATCTTTGGAGTTTTTTTTTTAACTGAATGCGTGTTGCTGTGTGTGTGTGTGTGTGTGTGTGTGTGTGTGTGTGTGTGTGTGTGTGTGTGTGTGTGTGTGTGTGTGTGTGTGTGTTTGTGTGTGTGTGTTTATCTGTAAAGACACCTCATGAAAGCCAACAATTACTTCTTGTCATTTGAAATGTGACTTTCATAACTGAAAGTGTATCAGATCTACCACTGTAGTTCTGAGAATGTGCTGTTTCCCCATAGCCCTTATATTCTAAATGATAATATTTTGCTTTTAATGACTGTGGGGGCAGAGGTCACAGTATGACTTGAAAGCAAACATGAAGAATCTTTGATAAAATAAAAAGCATCACTGCTAATGATCTCTTTCCTTTTTTTTTCCTTGATAGATGCCTGCTTGCATCTTGATTAGTGGAATTCTGAATGGTGTATTAGTCTGCATGAGCAGGCAGACTGACATTTCTAATTCCTCTCAGTCCTCCTTTGTGCCAGAATAGATTGTTATCATTTGTTTAATGCTATTTCTCTCTGCTGAACTTTTGCCACCTCAGTCTTTAATCAAAACTGATGTTGATATTGCAGACAGATACCCTCTCTGTATGTATAGTAAAAGGTTGCAGGCTAGTACTACTGGCACTTTCTGCATCTGTTTGGCTTATGTTTTAGAAATGTTTAGGCATTTACTTAGTCCTTCCAGGACTAGCTCACAATCAAGCATTTGGCCAGGATCAGCTAACCAAATATTTTATGCAATCATTTACAGTGTTTCAGCTTTTCGGCATTTACGTGTCGCGGTTGTCGTATTCGCAGGTTTGAACATTCTGTCTTTTAATATAGACCCGTACATGGATGTCACTAGAAAAGGAACAGTGAGATTTACCAGTCTGAGTAAATGCCGAAAAGTTGAAACACGTAAACGAAATATGGAATGCCGAACACATTTCTGCAAATGACAGTGCCTTACAGGTAAGTAAAACTTACTTAAACAAACCTCAATAAACACACTTTTGCAGGGGGGCAAGCCCCCCTGCACCCCCCACACCCCCTTCTTATATTTACCAACCCCGAGATCACACTACAGTGGGCAAAAGGATATATTTCCTCTTACCCATGATCCCCCTGCTGGCCAAGGAAATACGTTTGGCATTCCGTATTTCGATGTTTACGTGTTTCACTGTTTCAGCTTTTCAGCGTTTACATGTCGCGGTTGTCCGGTTTTGAAAGTTCGGTCTTTTAATATAGATCCCTATGTACTGTCATGTCAGTGGCTTGCCATTACTAACTCAAAGATCACAAAACACATAGAGACAGTACTAAATAAGCCCACATGATCCCGACAAAATCTGCACAAGGACAAAGACTCCTCATCAGCTTCTTTTTCACAACAATGACAAAGTTAACATAAAATATAAATCAGTAGTTTATAGCATTTATCCTTAATCAGCCACATCTGTTCCTACTTTGTCCTCACTATTTAAATGTATATGTTCACTGAATGCTTTCCTCTATGTATTTATTATTGGAATGTCCATCCATCCATCCATCCATCCATCCATCCATCTATCCTTCCTTCCATTTTCTAACTTTTTTTGGTAAAGGTCATGGTGGTAGCAAGGTGAGCTGGGTCACCCCAACTTCCTTCTGCCCAGTTACAGTCTTCAAGGGAGAGCTAGATATAATCCCCCCAATTTGTTGTGGTACTGCCATGACATCTCCTCCCAATGGGCTTCAGGAGTTACACTTCCCACAGGAGGTGCCTATGGGGCATCTTCAGAAGGGGTCTAGATTACCATAACTGACATCTGTTAACATAGATGACATGTGACTGTAACCCTAAAGCATCCTAGATTGCTAAACTCCTTACTCTGTCATGCAGAATGAGACCATAAGATACTTTTCCTTCCTTCTACATGTGATATCAACTGAGAGACCATCAGACACCATAGCAAGTGTAGGCCAGTGACTTTCCTTGTGCTGATCTAAATACTTTTTCAAAGACTCAGACCTGAGCCTAATCATACAAGCATTGAAAACGTGGAATGGGGACATCTGGGAATGCCATGCTCCAGATCCAGACAGAACATGCAGAAAGGAATTAAAAATTATGCTGGGAGATCTGTTTTTTACACTTTAAGCAGATAGAAGATATCTGCCTGATATCTACCAAAATCCAAGCAACACAACACCCCCCCAGTGGTGCACACAGCTTTGGGAAGTCTTCTAGCTTCAAACTGACTGACATACTGTAATTTCTATTAAATCAGATTCAAGTGGTAGGAAAGAAGTGGCACTGGTCAATAACCTTTTTTACCCCAATACCTTGATGTCAGAATGGTGGGTGTCCACCAGGCCTGGGGGAAGGGAGAAAGTCTCTGGCATTTGGGTCAGCCTTAAGTTTCTGCAGGGCAGGAAATCCCAAAAGTGATTACCACAACAGTGAAGTATAATGAATATACTAATTTATGATGCTTGTATTTATGTTCTCATCTGCAGCCACAATCCTAAGCTCATGATTATAGGTGAGGATGGTAACACAGACTAACAAGCAAAATGGCAGCTTTATTCTTTTTAAGACACAGTTGTCTCTCTTCACAACCACACTGCAGCATAATACCTGCAATATTATCATGCCTGCACCTGTCCGTCCATTGGTCAGTCTCCCAATCCCCTCCATTTTCACTCATGAATAAAGCTTCCTCTACAGTATAACAATATAAGTGTTACCATTTAAGTTAACCTAATATTAAACATATTAAACAAAAATGTATTTAAAAAATGCATTAAAAACACTTCTGTGGTGGCACTTGCATTAAGTACAGTGTTCTCTAGATTGTATAACTAGATAGGTAGGGAATTCTAATACTATAGCATTCAACTTGTGTGTGTGTATGTATGAAGTTGTGTAAATATGACCTTACCTGCTGGCCTCAATATAATAGGAGCCTTGAGTAACTGTTATACTGCAGGGTGAGTCTACATCAATGTCAGAACCTTCTCTCAACATCATCTTCTCTGTAACACAACACAGATCTCATCCTTTAGAGTTGGGGGTTGGCATAACAGTTAAGGTGTTTACTTCACAGATTTGAAGTACAGGTTTGAGTCTCACCTTTGCTCACTGTTTGGTTATTGGCTAGGGATATAATAGTATGCAGACTGATTGCTTACTTTATATCTATGAACCTATAAAATCTACGCAGTGGTCAAGACACATCTCTGCACCACCCCATTATTTGTCCCTACTAACTCCACAGTTACCCAACAACTGGGGGTAAAGCAAAACTCACTTTTGCAACATACAGTGGCCTTACCTAAATAGTGATCTCACTAAGCCTATGAAATGAAAGACAAAACACACTGTAAAAAGTAAATAATAATGCATTCATTACATACAAAAAACAAACCTAAACCTCAAAGAACAATATAGAAACATATAAACAAACAAACATATATATATATATATATATATATATATATATATATATATATATATATCAACAAATGCATTTTGAATAAAACATACAAAGTAACCATGCCCATAAATTAAAAATAACAAATACAACCGTAATCACAAAAGCATACCAAATCATATAAACCAGACAATTTGAGAAAATCAACCACAACATATCCAAATAAATTAAATTTAAAAAAGCAGTCAATATACTTAAAATGATACCTTGACTGAACAAGTTCAGTGAAAAGTCACATGACTGTGCATTTGCAAGTGAAGGGTAACTATAAACAAGATCACAATATGTTTAAATGCTTCCCCTTGACGCAACTGCTGGCCCTGATCTGCAGTGGGGGATCTACTCCGATCTGAGAGAAGATCATGACATCTGATTTGAAGGTAATTATTTTCACCTCAGTTACCTTAAAATCAGCAAAGAAATCACAGTCACTTGTGGTTAATAGGACATTATCACCTGTAAACAGCAAAGGTGATACCCTCACATCCCTAAACTGGATACTTTCCACACCTTGGATGTATCTTGTATTTCCCAATAAAATCAGAAACAGGACAGAAGGCAAGATACACTACTACTGGAGTCCAATGACCACTTTGAAAAAATTCATCTCAAAGTTAAAAATTCTTCTACAACTTTCATGCCTCAAATACAGCAACCAAATTGCACATAGCACTGGCTCTGAGACCTTATGCTGGTGTAGCAATTCCAACACAACATTCTGGAGTACGTGGTCACATGCTAGCTCCAAGGCCACAAACACATATAGACAGTGCTGTCAAACTCCCCTGACCTCCTTGAATATATGTACAAGGAAAAAGACTTGCCAGGCCAGAATCCACATTTCCCCTCTTAAATCAGGGGCACCACTATAGGGTAAAATGTCCTTTCTAGCACTATGGCACACACTTTTCCAGGAAGGATAGAAAGTGCGGTCCTCTAAAAGGGAACATAGCCTCCTGTTCTCCCTTTTTGAAATTGCTTATTGGTGTATTATATCTCCTGGTTTGCTGCACTCTAGCCTATATCATGGGGAAATGGGCATCTGGATTACCTCAACTGCATGTGGCACCTTAAATTCAAGCATGTGGTTTAGAATCCTGACTGAAGATGCTTGTAATATACCAAGACATCCTTAGGACCCCTAAAATGGGTCTCTGGCTAGGATGTTGACTATTGTCACTGTCTTGATTTTCAGAGGTAAAAGGCATTTATAAGCAGTATGCTCATCCATATTAATAAGTCATTTAAGTGTTACTTAGTCCACATAATGCCAATTCAGTTTATTCATTGGGGATCTCTGCATACTGCAACTGTATATAATATCACTGCTGCACAGCTGCCCATTATATGTGCCTCTGCCAGATAAATAGATTGTACAGCTATGTGAGCCATCACTGCAATGATACATGTTACCTGATTTATAATAACAGGCCTGTTTACTATGTATATTAGAACTTCTAATTCTCCCCACATTTTATGCAAGAAGCAAACTGGTTCTTTGCAGAATTGTGACTAAATTTTCTGGTACCCTGGGCAATGCCCTTCTTTAGTGTCAACTCCCCCACCCCCCCATATTGAAGTTAAGAAATGAAAAAAAAATCCTGTCAAAGTTGAGGACAAATACATCTTCTCACAGTTTGAGATGCATGTTATGTTCACTACATTCAAAATGGTTCTTCACTCACTACTATGACAAGCTATAGGAAACAGCTGCAATTCACTTTCACTGACTATAAAAAATATGTCTTCTTTAGGTTAAACAAAAAGCTATTATGTATCAGCACATTAGTGTTAACTTGTTAAACTGCATTGCTAATCTGTAGCAAAGAGGTATATTACCTTCTTGCTGGAGTTCTTAGCACACAAAAACTGACTGTTATTTAGGCAGATGTGATGAACAATCATGGCAGTTTAAGTGATTGCTAGTATTGTGTACAGAAAGTGATCCTCACCTCAACTATGGTGCAGATCATGTCCACCAAACAGTTTTTGCCCAGGGCATCAGGATCCTTTGCCTCATCCCTCTTTTGGTTCTGAATTTTTGTATTCAAGCTGTACACTAAGATTTATTCCTGCAGGCCAGAGACTATGGCCCAGTACCCTTATTTTTCTGAAATGGATGAATGACAGAGTCCCATCTTTTGTTTTCTTGGCACATCAGTGTATATATCATGTCTCAGAATCTAGGCCATTGTTTTTACAGAACCTAGAGGTTGCTTTCTGCCAGTCATCTTTATTGACAGTTCATTTGCTGCCTTAAAGGAAAGCGTATTACAGAAACTGAAAAATATATACATTTTATCATATCATGATCTGTGCAGTACTAATGTTTCTTTTTTACTCTATCAGCATGACACATTCTTAGGTTGCAGCATTGTGGGCGGTGACCAACAGTGAAAACTACAGGTAGAGCGTAGCTACCCCATAGTCATGCAAACTTAGGCAAACTCCTTTCCAAACAACAGTAACAATTTGTGTTACCAGGCTATCACTAATCTTGTGCAGAATAGGTTTCAGAATGCCAATCTGTTGCATTGAATGTGAACAGCACGTTTTTGTAAATGCACCAATCCTGGGTTTCTTGCTTTCCTGTGTATGAGATTTTCAATATACAGAGCTGTTAAAAAACAAGGGTTATATAGCAGTGTATGCAGGACTTATTTTATAACACAACACAAACTTTGCATTTCTTCTTAGTGTTACATACTGAATTCCAAACAATTCTTACTGAATTCATCAAAATGTATTTACTGCATACACAATGACTGGCATTAGGGTACTTCAGAACTTTTGTATTTTTAAATAGCTTGCATTTTATACAACATAAAAATATGTTCATATCCAAAGCTTTTACCTTAGAACAGAATACGTACCATAGTGTCAAAAATTCCATGTGCATGGATTGCCATGCAAACAGTCTACCTTTCCGTATCAGTATTAAAAGTAGATAACTAATAACAAGGAATGTGACAAATGTCTTGCTGCATTAGCAGATGTATTTTTATTATTATTACTTTTACACCATATGTTGGCACATTTGGCATAGAGCTCTTAATGCTTATCCACTGTGGATTTTATGAAGAGATGGTATACCAAAGCTTTTATTGCTACAATACTCTGTTCATTTGTTTCATCAGAACACCTGTGAATTCCAGCAAATCTAAGAACAAATGAGAAAACAATTCATTTGGTACAGTTTAGCTGAGTCATTTCTCAGAGAGGTGCTAACTATTTATTCTATCTTGTATTCATGCCTCACTCTAATAAAGGTTGAGGCCACATTCACCTTTGTATTGATTTTCTCTGCAGTACATCTCATTACATGATAGATGTAATAAGACAGCAAATGTTAAACTGTCACGCAGTGATAATTTACAGTGGGGAGAATGACAAAGATTAATTACTGCTGTTGTGAAACACAGCAGATCACAAGCACACATCTGGAAGTTAAGACACTTAGGGCAAGGCTACTTCCTTGTCCCAGAATGTAACATTTTAGTTACAGATGCATTCAAGGCTTGTCACAAAGTGACCCCTTCCCTTTCGTTGTACCACAAACACATAAACATGCAGGATAATCAGTATGGCATTTCAGTGATATTTTATTACTTTTGAATATTGTAACAAATAATTGGGTAGGCTCATGATAGCTTATATTTTTTTTCAGGCATTTGTCACAATGCTACTTAAGACAGCAGTTCTGCCCCCCCCACCACCACCACCACAAAAATGTTATCATGTTAGTAATTATATGTTGCAGTAAATATAACCACACTAACATTTCTCTGTTGGATACTCCATTGCTTTTCAAACTGACTTACCTTGATAGTAAGGGAATTTACTGGTTCAAAAAAAAACTGTCTGTAGACCACAGTCATACAATTTGCTGGCCAAGGGTTGTACTACTGCTATTTTGCTATCTTTCGAAAACATATATACTTAAGTAGAGGCTGAACATATATTCCATCTTTTGAATACTTTATGCACAGTTTCTACTAAATCATTGTCTTTCTGTTTTGCTTTTTTAAGCAGGACTGATTCACTTAGTTTGCTTCCAAAACTGAAATTGCTAAGATTGATTGCTGATATTAAGAGGCAAGAATGCCTTCTAGAAACTTACAACAACAAGCAGAAAAACTAGAGCTGCCATCCCTGTGATACACATTCTGTAGTGCAACCAGGAGTGTAGCCAAAAAATTCCATTTTCTACTCAAACTCTTTTTTACTGCCCCCCCCCTCCACACACACACACACACACACACACACACACACACACACACACACACACACACACACACACACACACACACACACACACCTGTTATCTAAAAATGGATGCATCTTCAAAAATATTGCCCCTGAGCAGTTAATAAATGTACACATCATTTCCAGTGGTCCCCTCTAAAACTATTAATGATTTAATTTTTTGAATTATCAATCCTTTCTGTAAGCAGGTTATGTACCTTTAATTAGAGGGATCAATTTAGACAGCTGTAGGCATAATATAGCCTGAAAAAGCTACAATGTTTCTGAGGGATGCAAAGAAAAATGTACTCTATAGAGTACCAAGAGTGTGCCTGGCAGTAACTGTGCATCATTCTGGTAAGCTGTTAGAACATACTAGTGGACCGTGAAAGTCTTACTAATAAGTGCTAGGAGCATAAACAAGAAACTCCACTCCCTGCAAACCCTTCTTGCCCTGGAGATTGTAGATGTCAGTGCAGTGTCTGAGACGTGGTTTAAAATAGTGGAGAACACTCTGGCTGTGCAGGGTTATAATGACTTTCACACTTTTAGACCCGCCACTACACAGAAGGAGAAAAAGGTGACGGAGTATCTATCTTTGTTCAAGGCTCACATTAAAACTGGTTAAAGAGCATAACGCACTTGAGCTTCTTCATGTTCAAATTGCCATGAGAAAAGCTCCTTACCACATATTAACTAGCTATTGCAACTCACTCATCATCGTCATCATCAACCCTGTTTGCCATTTTCTACATGGGGTTGGGGTGTGTTAACTGTCGCCGTCTCTCTTGATTCAATGACACACTCCTGCCTTTTTTTGGCATTCATGCCTGACTGTCACATCCTCTCTCACAAAATCCATCCACCCCTTTGCTGGATGCCCTTGTTACCTCTTACCTTCTTCCTGACTGTCCCAAATCATCTTCACCAGATTGTCATCTGCTCTTCTACACATGTGCCTGAACCATCATAATCTGTTCTCTTTGATCTTTTCTGCAATTAGAGTTACTTTGGCTTCTGCTTTTATGTCCTCATTTCTTCGTCTGTCCCACAGTGTGCATCCTGTCACCCTTCTCTGGCACTTCATTTCCATCGGCTCTAGCTTCCTCATCTGCTCTGCCTTTACTGCCCAGGTTTCTGTACCACACAGTAGTACTGGTCGCACCACTGCTTTGTACACCTTACTTTTCAGCTTCTTTGGCATTCTTCTGTTATACACTACACCTGACAGATGCTAGTTGGCTGTGGCCCCAATCATTCTAACTTTGATCTCTTCATTCAGACTTCTCCTCTTCTCAAAAATCCCTCCCAGATCCTTGGCACTGTTAACCTGTTCCACTATCTTCCCTTCTATCTCTATTCTCAGCTTCTTCTGATTACCCCAATTTGCTGCCATTACCACTGTCTTATCTGTGGGTGTACTTTGAAAGGGCAAAATTCCAAAACTGAAATTCCATCTGCTGAGACCAGAATATCGAAGTTTTGGAACTTCGAACATTCTTAATGGAGATCGCCATACAGCACGGAATGGGAAATTTACCATTTTCCTCACTGTAGTGCGATCTCAAAGTTGGAATATTTATTTCGCAGGGAGTGTGGGTGTGCAGGAGGGCTTGCCCCCTGCAAAAACTTAAAAAAAATATATATTTTTTATTTTATTAAAATTCCGAAGTTCTAAAACTTCAATATTCTGGTCCCTGCAGTCTGAATTTTGAAGTTTTGGAATTTCAACCTTTCAAAGTAGATCCCTTATCTGTACCTAGTTTCATCCTATGTGCTTTCAGTTTGGCATTCCATTCCTCCCATCCTTTGCTGAAGTTTTCTCTCTGAGCCTACCTGTAATGCCACATCATCTGCATACAGCAACTTTGTTGATCTGTCCCCTCTGACCTGTTTGCTAATGTAATTCATCACCAGTATGAACAGCGGTGGGCACAGAACTGAACCCTGATGCACACCCACTCCCACTGGGAACCCCTCTGTGAGACTGAACACTGTACGTACATGAGCCATTGGATTTTTGCACATAGTCTGCACTAATTCTGCCAATGTTTCTGGGACTTTGGAACACCACAGGACTACCAAAATCACCTTTCTTGGAACCTTGTCATATACTTTCTCCAAGTCTCGAAATACTTAGTTGGACTCTTTCCTCATCTCTAGTTTTTTTTTCTCAACTATCTGCTTCAGTGCAAACATTGGATCAGTTGTTCTGAATCTGAAATCCTCTCCCATTTTAGCTTCTACAACTCTGCTTATCCGTTTATCAGTCACCCTCTCCAGGAATTTCATGCAATGTGACTGTACTGCCCACAATTCTTCTACACTGGCATGAGTATGCTTATTCTCCAGTCATCTGGGATATGCCTTTCTCTCCACACTGCCATGAGTACCCTCAGGGACCATTTCTCCCCGGTTTCACCCAACATCTTTATCATCTTTGCTGTGACCTCTTCTGACCCTGCTGCTTTCCCTGACTTCATTTTCTTTAGTGCTGTTCTTACTTATTCAAGTGTGGGCACCTCTTTTTCTTTCATCACAGGTTGTGTCTGGGGCAGTACAGCTTCTGTGGGGTTTTCTTCATTCAGAAGGTGCTGGAAGTACTCCTTCCATCTGCCTTTGATGTTATGTGGACTGGTGAGCAGGTTGTGCTGGTATCCATTATAAAAGGTGTCTGACAATCTTCATCTTTCTGTCTTTGCTTTACAACCTGACATAGTTTTTTTGAGCCACCTACTGAGTCACTTTCCAGTAGCTGGTAGAGTGCATCTGATGCCCTGTTCTTTGCTATTACAGTTCCTTTCATAGCCTCTTTGTTAGCCAGCTACTATGCTGTATTCCTTCCTAGCCTTTTTCTATTTCTCACTTTTTCCAGCACTCTTTCTTTTGATGACTTCCTGACCTTCGGCATTCCACCACCAGCTTTCCTTATGTACCTTATTTCCATACATCGTTTGGCCACATATCTATTCTAGTCCTCACACATGCAGTTTTGAGGTGCTGCCATTCTCTCCATCTATTTCCTCCTTTTCTTGGGGTGCTACAGCCCTGAATAATTCCTTGAACTGTTGTACTTTTTCTCCCTGTTTGCAGCTGA